>NC_091977.1:355882040-356182040 GCF_044704955.1 Pristiophorus japonicus
TATGAGCAAACAGCTACCCGTCATTTCGTTAAATGCCATAGGTGAATCTGAAGTAAAAATACGAATACAAGGAAGGGGTATTCCATTCTTAGTGGATACTGGCGCCACCTATTCGGTCCTTTCGAGGGAAGATACAAAGGGAATTCCCACTTCCACTAATCAAACCTCAGTGATTGGACTATCTGGACACGCTCATCAAATGTTTTTCTCCGACCCTATCAATGTACAATTAGAAGATTACGAAGATAGTCATTCATTCCTACTGTCTAAGGAAGTTCCAGTAAATCTGTGTGGACGTGACCTATAATGTAAAATGAATGCAACTATCCTCTGTTCTCCAACCGGTATGGAAGTTCGAGTCCCCATAGATAAATGTGGCGCATAACCACTACTTCAACCCACAACACCCATATTGTATGCCTGGAAAAGTTTAGACCCTACTCTCAGCAAAACCCTATCCTATTTGGTTGGTTCATATTGGTGTGTGACAAGGTTAATCACAGACTACCTCAAATCTCAAAACTTGGGAAATTGGCACGAAACGTTACACTGTACAGCGTATTATGACAAAACTGAATCAGATGCTACAGCACAAATCTTTTAGCAATCATTCCTGCACCGTAAACATCAATTGATGATTGAACAAATTTTTATCGGACCTGAAGGAATAGCGGCAGGGGTTGAATTATCCTCCCACAATCAGACCTTATTTAGGGTTAAAGGTAGCATTCCACACTGCACCCTTGTGGTTGCAGACACATATAAACCTCAGGATTTAGGACGAATGGTTAAGAGAATGCAAGGATCTCCAGTACAAGAGAAATGGCACACATTTAATGTAACTCTGGGACAACATGAGGGAGGGGGAGGCTATTCTGTCAAGTTGAATAGGAAAATATATTTCAATGCTATCTTAGAAGAAAAGATACTTTCGGTCACTAGCTTTCCATTGCAACAAGGAACAGCAGAACTTCTTGCTAAGGTCCCAGAGCAACTTTGGTCTACACACTCTAATGAAGTAGGAAAGCTGCTTACCGCACAATCATATAAGGTAGCGATCAATTCGACCATACCACTTCCGAAGAAACCCCAATACCCCTTGTCTCCAGCCACAGAACAAGGTATCGAGCTAGTCATTACGTCTCTGCTGGCACAGGGAATAATAGTTCCAACTAGAAGTCCATGTAACACACCGATTTTTCTGGTTCAGAAGCCCAATAGTGACAAATGGAGATTTGTCCAAGACCTACGAGCCGTGAATGAATCTGCATTCCCGACTTATCCGGTGGTGCCCAATCCTGCGACTATACTTACCAGTATTCCGGCAAACTCAACGTATTATACGGTGATTGATCTATGTCCAGCATTGTTCTCAATACCCATTCACCCAGAGCCCCAATTCCTGTTTGCCTTCACATATAAAGGACACCAATATACGTGGTCAAGACTCCCACAGGGATTTACCGAAAGTCCTACTATATTTTCACAATGCTTAAAGAAGGATCTGGAAGATGTAATTTTACCAGCGGGTTCTACACTTGTGCAGTATGTTGATGACTTACTGCTCACCTCACCCTCCAAATTAACCTGCGAAACAGATTCTCTTGTGTTAGTAAAAGCCTTGGCCTCGTAAGGACACAAAGTTTCAAAGGTGAAGTTACAATTTGTCTCAGAAAGGGTTCAGTATCTAGGACACGAATTGGTCAGAGATACGAGATAATTGACACAAGACAGAGTAAAAGCAATCTGCTTTGCTCCACTACCAATAACCAAGAGAGAAATGAAACATTTGCTTGGCATGTCAGGACATTGCAGGCAATGGACTATGAATTATTCCGAGATCGTTAGACCATTGTTAGACATTTCCATGCCCTCACTACCAGAAAAGTTGATTTGGAATGAAGTATCCCGGAATGCTTTCCAGAATCTTAAGCAGTCTCTCAATTCAGCACCAGCCTTGGGATTACCAGATTACACTAAGCCATTCAACTTATTTGTTCATCGCAAGTCGGGTTTTGCACAATCTGTTTTGACTCAGTTACATGGAGACAGGCAGTGACCGATAGCGTATTTCAGTACCCAACTAGATCCAGTGGCACGCGGACTACCAGGATGTCTTCCTTCTTTGGCAGCAGCTTATTACACTGTCCAACAGGCTCAGACAATAACTCTAAATCATCAAACCGTTCAATATATACCAAACTCTGTCAAGATTTTACTTGCTAAGTGTGCCACTCAACACCTAACTTCTGCAAGAACCACTAAATATGAAGTTGAACTGTTATCAAATCCGGACATTATCATTAAAAGATGTACTACCTTAAATCCAGGGGTAAAAAAAATGCATCAGTACCTGTTTGGCCTCAAATTTGAGCTGGAAACCAATTACAAGCCCCTCATATCCCTGTTCACTGAAAACAAGGGGATAAATACTAATGCCTCAGCCCGCATACAAAGGTGGGCACTAGCGCTATCAGCGTATAACTATACCATCCGCCACAGGCCAGGCACCGAGAACTGTGCGGATTCTCTTAGTCGGCTACCATTGCCCACCACGGGAGTGGAAATGGTGCAGCCTGCAAACTTGTTGATGGTGGCGCAGCCCGCAGACTTGTTGATGGTCATGGAAGCATTTGAAAATGATAACTCGTCTGTCACGGCCCACCAGATTAGGACTTGGACCAGCCAAGATCCTCTGCTGTCCCGAGTAAAAAACTGTATACTGCATGGGAGCTGGGCCAGCATCCCCATTGAAATGCAAGAGCTAATCAAGCCGTTCCAGCGGCGAAAGGAAGCTGTCCATTCAGGTAGACTGCCTTTTGTGGGGTAACCGCGTAGTGCTACCCAAAAAGGGCAGGGAGAGGTCTCCACAGCACACACCCGGGTATAGTAATGATGAAAGCGATAGCCAGATCCCACGTGTGGTGGCCCGGTATCGATTCTGACTTAGAGTCCTGTGTACGGCAATGCAGCGTGTGTGCTCAGTTGAGCAACGTGCCCAGAGAGGTACCACTAAGTTTGTGGTCCTGGCCCTCCAGACCACGGTCAAGGATCCATGTCGACTATGCAGGCCTGTTTCTCGGTAAAATGTTCCTGGTGGTGGTGGATGCTTTTTCAAAATGGATTGAATGTGAAATAATGTCAGGAAGCACCGTCACTGCCACTATTGAAAGCCAGAGGGCCATGTTTGCCATCCACGGCCTGCCTGACTTACTGGTCAGTGACAACGGGCCATGTTTCACCAGTGCCGAATTTAAAGAATTGATGACCCGCAATGGGATCAAACATGTCACCTAGGCCCCGTTTAAACCAGCCTCCAATGTGCAGGCAGAGCGGGCAGTACAAACAATCAAACATAGCCTCAAACGAGTCAAAGAAGGCTCACTCCAAACCTGCCTGTCCCGAGTCCCGAGTACTGCTCAGCTACCGCACGAGACCGCACTCGCTCACAGGAATGCGCCCGGCTGAGCTACTCATGAAAAGGGCACTTAAAACCAGACTCTCGCAGATTTGCCCTAACCTGCATGATCAGGTAGGGAGCAAGCGGCAGCAACAAAATGTAAATGATGGTCGCGCCAGTGTCACGGGAAATTGATCTGAATGACCCTGCGTATGTGCTAAACTATGGACATGGTCCCAAGTCGATCGCAGACACAGTGATAGCTAAAGAAGGGAGTAGTGGGTGTGTAGTCAAACTAGACAATGGACAAATTTGCAGAAAGCACCTGGACCAAACGAGGCTGCGGTTCACAGACTGCCCTGAACAACCCACAGCAGACACCACCTTTTTTGAGCCCACAGCACACACCCAAAGGATGAACGACACTACGCCGGACCAGGAAATCAAACCCATCACGCCCAACAGCCCAGCAAGGCCAGGCTCACCCAGCAGCGCTGCAGGGCCAACAACACGCCAGCCCAGCGAGGGCACAGCTAACACACCAGAACAGGCATTTGTACCGAGGCGGTCCACCAGGGAAAGAAAGGCTCCCGACTGCCTCACCTTGTAAATAGTTTTCACTTTGACTTTGGGAGGAAGTGATGTTGTGTATCTGTAAAGCATGCACTCCCATGTTCCACCACCAGGGAGAGCACCCCCTGAAGTCCCAAGGAATCCCAGCATCCATTGGGAGCAATGTATATAAGCCGGCCCCTAAGGCCTGTTCCTCACTCTGGAGTGTCTTCATAAAGACTGAGGTCACTGTTACTTTAACCTCCCTGTGTGCAGTCTTAACTGTGTTAGGAACACAAAATATCTATGCACAATCTTATGAAAGTCAAGAAAATGTAGTTACGAATAGTTAATTGATAGCTTTCTCTTGGAGATGGTTGTGTCCTTGCCTATACTGAACAATGAGAAAAATGCATGTGATAACCTTGCCACTACCCATGCAGGGCGAGATAAATAATCGATGTCCAAACAAGCCCTGATCTTCTGATAAGATAGCCTGAAAGTGCAAGAATAGCTTGTAACTGATGCAACGTGTGGCATGATCTTGAGATACCGCTAAATATGCCAACATGATATATTGTGCGTGAGGCACCAAGTATGTGGAATGCATGATGGCGAAGCACTGAAGCACGGGTCTCAGACATGCACAGTCACATTGAGAGCAGCACGAAATGAAGTGGCTCAGGAGCGTGATAACATATATAGTATCACTATTGATTAGAACGTTTTAAAAATCACAGCACTGGCACATGCTCCATAGAGAAACCGACTAATTAAAGAAACAATCAGGAATTAAACACATTGGTATTTATTAGAGGGATTTACATTAAACAAAAGAGCGACATAGCATTTGGAATTCCAAAATTCAGGGTTGGGTTCCTTTGAGTTAACCATAAAATTGGGACAATTGAGGGCTAGGGAGAAATAATAATTAGCCACTATTATCCACAAGATGGAAATTGGTAAAATGAAAGCTGGAGGATCATTTATCTCCACAATTTCTTGATTTGTTTCACTGTAGTTTTCTGTATTTTTGTCAGTATCATGATGTGTAATATTAACCAAATTATACATAGACAAGAAGAGCAAATAGCTTGAGATAGGTTTCAGATGCTAATTAGATCTATGTGTGGATCTTAGATAAGACCTCCAGGATCCCACAAAGAAGGGGGGCACACAGGGTCATCAGGGGCTGTTGGAGATTAAGACCATGGGCTAGATTTTACACTTTTGAGCAGATCGCCCTGGGCCTGGGCGGTAAAAATGGGTTTTCAGATCACCGGCTTCACACCCATTCCCAAAGCACCTAGTCTCCATTTTTTAAAATGGGCGTTACCGCGAGCGATATGAAATGGGCGGTAGCGTTAAACCTCTCTAACCTTCTGCCGTAAAGTGTCTCCGTCCTTAGCAACGGCATGGCAACGCTCGATTCCCGCAATTCAGGAGGTCAAGGGTCATCATGACATGTGCAGAAGAGGAGACAGAGACAGAGGGAGCTCAGAGGGACTGAAAGCATGTGTGGCTTTGGTGTGTGCTTGTTTGGCTGTTGTGGGGGGCACGAGGACGATTTACCAGCAGCAAAAAGCCCACTAAGAACATAGTTGGCACCGAGTTTTTGTCCAACAAATAAGATATAACATGGAAGGGATGGTGGAGGCCTGGAGCTGGTAGCCAGGAAAACTGGTGGCAGAGAGCTCCCAGTGGTCCCAGAACTGCACTCCAAGGTGCTGCACCCCATTGCCAACGACACATGAGAGCCAGGAGCAACATCTTGCTTCTGGCTTGGAGCACGTTCCCACCTCAGGACCGTCCTCTCCCGTATCCGTTCAAGCAGCGGTTTGGCCGTCATCCGCTCCCTCCCCCTGCCGCCCACCACCCCTCCACCAATGAAGCATCGCCTGAGGAGCTCCTCGCCCAGACGGATTGGAGTCAGGAGGGGAAAGGGAAGGGGTAGAGGTGGGGAGGAGAAGCAGATGGATGGGGTGGGTGGGGAAGGGTTGGTTTTTACAGAAATACTGATGATTTCAGACAAATGTTCAGTTTAAATGTTTTTTTTTTAACAAAACCTTGTTGCGCATTGGCTCAGATAGCTGCACCGTTATACACTGGTGATTCCTTAAGATTAAAGGGTATAATTACACTTAACTTCAATCAATGTAAACTTTAACTATCACCAAGTTGATGCCCACCATTGATGTCTGACCTGCACACCCAGCAGTGTATCAGCCTTGTAAATAACATCAACGTTCTTTCAGGCAAAGCGACCATTGATGAGCTTCTAATATCAGGCTCTTGCAGCTATCATGCCACCATGGGCCCTTTCATGCGGTCTACAGGGGAGCGGGGTCATGGCTTCAGCGTCAGCCTGATTGTCTGGGCCAATGTCAGCGTCTGCCTCCTCGTCCTCCTCTTCCTCTCCCTGGTGAGGTGGACTGTCAGACTCTTCTGGCAATTCTTGTCCCCTCCTGATAGTCAAGCTGTGCAGTATGGAGCACACCACCATGAATCGAGCTACCTGCTCAGGGAGGTATTGGAGCTCGCCTCCTGAGTGGTCCAGGCATCTAAAGCACTGATTAAGCACTCCAATAGTTTTCTCGACGATATTGCGAGTGGCTCTGTGGCTCTCGTTGTATCGCCTCTCGGCTTCGGTGTGGGTGTCATCCAGGGGTGGGTCATCAGCCAGGTGGCGAGGCCATATCCTTTGTCACCAAGCATCCAGCATTGACCTTGTGGCCGATTGTTAAACAAGTCAAATACAGTGCTCTCACACAGAATGTGAGCACCATGGATGCTGCCCGGAAATTTAGCATTCACTGCCATTATAATTTGCTAGTGGTCGACAACGAGTTTGACATTCAGGGAGTGGAATCCCTTGCGGTTCCTGAAAACCTCTGCTTCCTGAAAAGGTGCCCGCATCACGATGTGCGTACAGTCTATTGCTCCCTGCACCTTGGGGAAGTTTGCAATTCTGGAGAATCCTGGAGCCCTCTCAATCTGTGCCTCCCTGTTCATAGGGAAGCTGATCAAGTCCCTCCTGCATGCGTACAGGGCTTCAGTGACCTGTCTAATGCAGCAATGTGTGGCATGCTGAGACAGACCGCAAATGTTGCCAGCTGAGGCCTGAAAAGAACCCGACGCATAGAACAACAGTGCTGCAGTGACTTTGACCTCGACGGACAGTGCAGTACTGATGGTGCTGGCAAGCTGCAGATCTCCCCGTATGAACTGGCAAAACTCAGTGATAACCTCTTTGTGGAAGTGCAGTCTCCGAAGGCAGGTGATGTCAGGCAAGTCGAGGTAAGACCGCTTGTCCCTGTACTTGCTGGGGGTGTAACATCTGGTCCTCCTCATCAGTCTGGCACGTCTTACATTGGGCACATAATGCTGTGGAGCATACCTTTGGCGATCTTGAGTCTGCAGCATGTGCGTACTCATCAAGAGAGGGTGGGAAAGGACAGGCCCCATTGCAATAGCTCTCTGATTCCCACTGATTGGTCACAAAGAATGAATGTCCCGATGAAGGCACCTATTAAATTCCAATCGGTCACAGTATGATCAAGATGTTTGTACAGATGTTCACATCACCTCCAAAGATCTCCAGAGTACATCTGAACTCCCTTGAGGTTGAAGCACAGTAGCCTTTTAAAGGATGTGACATGTGATGTAGAACATGGCGTCCAAAACGCTGTGATTAGTTCCGATTAGTTCCACTTTTTCTGGGCGGTTTTTGGACGAACGATATTGTGGGCAATATGTGTGCGAGGTGCTGAAAGTGACGCTGGGCGATCTCATGGCCGCTAGTTTCGGCAAATACGATCTTTACGACAAAATAAAGTGGGCAGTCGATGTTATTGAATCTCGGCATTAATTCCATGTGGAAACTAACGCTGGCCGATATTATGGGCGTTGATTTTGCACATTCTGATGATTCCACCCAAAAAAAGTGCGTGGGCGGTATTATTTTTACCAGCGTTACGCACATGGGGAAGGTAACGCTCGGCGCTAAGTTTCCGAAAAATGCCCGTCAGTTTCCATTTTGTGGCTAAATGGGCGATATATGGGCGTTATATGTCATTTCAGCGGTAAAATGGACATTAGGTGGGCGTTAAGCATGCAAAAAAAGTGGAAAATCTAGCCCTACGAGTAAATAGGGGAAAACAATTTTCTTGGATTACTTCTGTAGTTTAAAAAAGCCTAATATTGAAAGACATGACAGTGCGCATGAAATAACATAATGCTGAGAAGGAGATATCTACCCTTGAGAATCATAAATAGTGGGAGGTAGTCTATAATGTGGGACAGCATCTTTGAGTAAAAATCATATCTATCATCTTTATTATTTTACAGCTCATTATGATTGTAACACTTTTTAAATTCCCATTTGTAGTATTCAAAAATAACTGTGTAGATATCACTGTGATTAAGCTTTTCGTAACAACAAATCTGTTATAACAAAATCTATGGTGAGTGCAATTCAATTGTTCATTCTCTCAAACTCAATTGAGGGGGAACTCAAGAACTTTTCAATATGGATTTTAATATCAGTTTTAAAGAAACTAATAGGATGGCTGGAAGCCCTAGACTGTCAAAGAGCAGAATTTGGTTAAAAGTATTACCAACAAAGGGTAGAACACAGAACTGTTCTACATGGCATTCTGGGAAGGTTGACCAAGTTCGAAAGGTATTATTGCTTCAGACCATTGAAGACTAACTGAGATGGTGTACTATCTTGGTGATAAAGGACAAGTAAACCCCTCTCCCCAGTCTCCACTCTCACCTCCGACAATAAGTGTGAGGAGCTCATGGACTTCTTTGTCTCTAATATTGAGACCATCTGTTCGGCCACCTCTGCCTCTTCCCTTCCTTCCCCTAGCCCACCGGGCCAAACTTCCTCTAAGGAAGCCCCCTGCACTAGTCCTGACCTCACATCTTTCTCCAATTTCCCGCCAATCTCCCTTCATGACCTTTCTGAGCTCATCCTGTCCATGAGACCCACTTTCTGCTCTTTTGACCCTATTCCTACCAAACTGCTGACCTCCCAACTTCCTTTTCTGGCTCCCATGTTAGCTGATATTGTTAATGGTTCGCTCTCCTCAGGTACTGTCCCCTTCTCCCTCAAATCTACCATCATCACTCCTCTTCTCAAAAAACCAACCCTCGATCAGCCCGTCCTTGCAAACTACCATCCCATCTCCAACCTCCCACTCCTCTCCAAAGTCCTTGAACGTATTGTCGCCTCCCAAGTCCATGCCCATCTTTCCCGCAATTTCATGTTTGAAACCCCCCCCCCCTCCGCCCCCACCCCCCCCACCCCCCCCATCAGGTTTCCGCGCCTGCCACAGTACTGAAACGGCTCTCATCAAAGTCACAAATGACATCCTTTGTGACTGTGACAAAGACAAACCATTCCTCCTCGTCCTTCTTGACTGTCTGCAGATTTTGAAACGGTTGACCACTCTATCCTTCTCCAATGCCTCTCCACTGTTGTCCAGTTGGGTGGGATTGCACTCACCGGGTTCCATTCTTATCTATCTAATCATAGCCAGAGAATCGCCTGCAATGGCTTCTCTTCCCACCTCCACATCGTTGCTTCTGGTGTCCCCCAAGGATCTATCCTTGGCCCCCTCCTATTTCGCATCCATATGTTGTCCCTTGGCGACATCATCCGGAAATGCAGCATCAGTTTCCACATGTACAATGATGACACCCAGCTCTACCTCGCTACCACTTCTCTCGGCCCATCCACGGTCTCTAACTTGTCAGACTGCTTGTCTGACATCCAGTTATGGATGAGCAGAAATTTTCTCCAATTGAATATTGGGAAGACTGAAGCCATTGTTTTCAGTCCCTGCCACAAACTCCATTCCCTAGACATCGACTCCATCCCTCTCCGCCCTTGCCTCAGCTCATCCGCTGCTGAAGCTCTCATCCATGCTTTTGTTACCTTTAGACTTGACTATTCCAATGCACTCCTGGCCAGCCTCCCACATTCTACCCTACATAAACTAGAGGTGATCCAAAACTCGACAGCCCGTGTCCTAACTTGCACCAAGTCCCACTCACCCATCACCCCTTTGCTCGCTGACCTACATTGGCTTGTGGTTTAGCAATGTCTCGATTTCAAAATTCTCATCCTTATTTTCAAATCCCTATCTATCTCTGCAATCTCCTCCAGCCCCACAACTCCCCGAGATGTTTGCACTTCTCTAATTCTGCCCTCCTGAGCATCCTTGATTATAATCGCTCAACCATTGGTGGTTGTGCCTTCTGTTGCCTAGGCCCCAAGCTCTGGAGCTCCCTGCCTAAACATCTCCGCCTCTCTACCTCTCTTTCTATTATGTCTGTAATATACTTATGTATTACTCCACTAGGAAATGTGTTGTACTCAAACTGTAGTGACCGTAGTCCTTTATTCGTAACTCCAGAGTGAGGCAGCCGCAAGGTGGCTAGCCTTTTATACAGCCCCTGCCACCAGGGCAGGAAACCCCAGTCTCCACCAGTTGCACCCTCTAGTGGTGCCAGCATAGTATATACACAGTGTAAATCTTATTGATAGTACATCAGGTAAACAAGTCTCCATCTTATGCAAATATACAGCGACTACACAGAGAGTATATCTATAGTCTGCATATATAACACTTTCCTCCTTCACAACGCTCCTTAAAACATATCGCTTTGACCAAGCCGTTGGTCATCTGTGCTAATTTTCTACTTAGGAGGATCAGTGTCAAATTTTTATTGCATAATACTCGTGTGAAGCACCTTGGAACGTTTCACTATGTTAAAGGCGCTATATAAATACAAGTTGTTGTTGAATAAATTAAAGATAAGGCAGGTGCCTATCAAGGCCAAGAAAAACTGTGAGAAACTGCCATAACTGTTTTGTAGCAGCAGCATGTTTGAACTGTGGGAAAGAGAATGTAACTAGCAGCAGCTTGTTTTGGCAGCAAGAACGGAATAAGGACAGCCATTTTTAGTAAGAGTGAGGAGACAGACCAGAAACAGTCCAGAAGAAGCCCAAGAAGAACATCAATGAAGAATTAACCTCTCAGTCTCCCAAAGCAGTAGAATTTAATCATTCTGAGTTTCAAGTTGTACGACTGACCAAGTTGTAAGCATCTTTATCTGTAAAACTGTCGTCCTTTAATGGCAATAAAATCAATGTTTGAAAAACTGTGGTTGATCTTATCTCTGGATTACCCTAAAGAGTAGAGAGTTTAAAAAAACCACTACAATCTCAAGAGTTAATGATTGAGAGTTACAAGGGGCATCTGACTCAATTGTTGATTCTTAGCAGAATCTGTAGTTCCTGGTGGGTGACAACTTTTCCTTGTTCTTTTGGATTGCACTGAGAAGGAGTACAGAGAGCCTGAGTCACTAAGTCACAGAACAGCCTAAGCTTGGAGTGTATAAAAGGTTTGTTCAAGCAGTACTCTGTCATGGTTCAGCACATTTAGGCATGCAACTGAAGGACATCCTTTGGCCTATATACAATATCCAGACCCAAACTGTGAGGTAAAATTGTGGAAAAAGGGGAAATAGTTGCAGGGATAGAAGACTCTGGCCAACGCTGACATGTTGTACAGTGCCATGGTGACCTGGATTAAATTGTTGCTGCTGGTGCCTAATGTTCAACATTGGGCTTTGAGTAAAAATGGGACCATAGCAGAAACTTAACTGTTTCTGATTAAAGAACGTGGTTGCTAATTAAGGGTGATTTTTTTCCCCTGAAGGGTGTACCTTGATTCCTCAAAGACCGTATCGAACAAAACGATCATTGCCATGTAATAATTACAAGTTTATGGGTTTCAAAAAACATCTGCATGATTTATTTATTTTCAATGAGTGTAAACCTGTAAATACCATGTCTAACCACCAGAGGGCTTATCCTCTGGAGTCCCAAGAGATCCCACAATCCCTTGGGAGCACCTGTATATAAGGAGGCCTCACAGGCTGGAGAAGCACTCTGAGATCTGAAATAAAGGACTATGGTCACACCTTACTTTGAGCTTGAAGTATCTGGTCTGACTCTTTATTCAAGATGTAACAATTGGCGACGAGATACAAATGATGAACCCCACCATAACAATGCAGAGAGGGGCATCTGGAGAAATTTTCGGAGGGAGATAATTGGGAAACCTTCATGGAGTGACTTGACCAATACTTCGTGGTCAACGAGCTGGAAGGAGAAGCGAATGCTGCCAAACGAAGGACGATCCTCCTCACCGTTTGTGCGGCACCACGCGTGGCCTCATGAAAAATCTGCTCGCTCCAGCAAAACCCACAGAGAAGTCACACGATGATTTGTGCACACTGGTCCGGGAGATCTAAATCCGAAGGAAAGCGTTCTGATGGCGAGGTATCGGTTCTACACGTACAAGAGGTCTGAAGGCCACAAAGTGGCGAGCTACGTCGCTAGCTAACTCACCTTGTAGGACATTGCGAATTTGAAGGACACTTGGAGCACATGCTCAGGGACTTTTTTGTACTTGGCATTGGCCATGAAGTAATACTTCACAAACTTTTGACTGTATAGACCCCAATCTTGAGTAAAGCCATAGCGATAGCCGAGGCATTCATCGTCACTAATGACAATACCAAACAAATTTCTCAGCACATGAGTGCTGCTGCAAGTGCTGTGAACAAATTAACGTTGTTTTTGAATCGAAATATACAGGGCAGGACTCAGACGCCTGCAGCTGCACGTCCGCAGATGACTCAGAGTCCACCATCAAGGGTGGTGAATACAAGGCCATTAACACCTTGTTGGTGCTGTGGGGGTGATCATCGTTTCCATTCATGCTGCTTCAAAGGATACATTTGCAAGGGCTGTGGAACAATGGGACACCTCCAATGTATGTGCAGGCAAGCTGCAAACCCTGCAAATCCTGCAAACCACCATGTTGCAGAGGAGGACAGATCCACGGTGGATCACAAATAACCAGAGCCTCAGACCGAGGAGGCAGAGGTATATGGAGTGCACACATTTACCACAAAGTGTCCCCCGATAATGCTGAAGGTTGATTTAAATGGACTCACGGTGTCCATGGAGCTTGACCCGAGCGCAAGCCAGTCCATAATGAGCAAAAAGACTTTCGATAAATTGTGGTGCAGCAAGGCCTCAAGGTCAGTCCTGACTCCCATTTGTACTAAACTGAGAACGTACACAAAGGAACTGATTCCCGTAATCAACAGTGCTACCGTAAAGGTATCCTACGATGGAGTGGTGCACGAGTTAACACTCTGGGTGGTAATGGGCAATGGCCCCATGCTGTTCGGCAGGAGCTGGCTGGGAAAGATACGCTGGAACTGGGATGACGTCCCAGTGCTTTCATCCGTCGACGACACTTCATGTGCCCAGGTCCTAAACAAGTTCCCCTCACTGTTTGAACCAGACATCGGGAAGTTCCAAGGAGCAAAAGTGCAGATCCATTTGATTCCGGGAGCGCAACCCATCCATCACAAGGCGAGAGCGGTACCTTACATGATGAGAGAGAGGGTGGAGATTGAACTGGACAGGCTACAACGAGAAGGCATCATTTCGCTGATCGAATTCAATAAGTGGACCAGTTCAATTGTTCCAGTCCTCAAGGGTGATGACACCATCAGAATCTGTGATGATTATAAAGTAAGTATCAATCATTTCTCACTACAGGATCAATACCCGCTACTGAAGGCAGATGACCTATTTGCGACGCTGGCAGGAGGGAAAACATTCATGAAGCTGGACTTGACCTCGGCCTACATGAAGCAGGAGCTGGAGGAATCATCGAAAGGCCTCACCTGCATTAACATGCACAAAGGTCTCTTCATTTACAACATATGCCTGTTTGGGATTCGATCAGCCGCGGTGATATTCCAGAGGAACATGGAAAGCTTGCTGAAGTCGGTCCCATGCACCGTGGTCTTCCAGGAAGACTTCTTGGTTGCAGGTCGGGACACGTTGAGCACCTGCAGAACCTGGAGGAGGTTCTTAGTCGGCTTAATCGTGTGGGGCTCAGACTAAAACGCTCGAAGTGCATTTGCCTGGTGCCTGAAGTGGAATTCCTGGGGAGAAGAATTGCAGCGGACGGCATCAGGCCCACCAATTCGAAGATGGAGGCAATGAATAGCGCACCGAGACCAAAGAACGTGACGGAGCTGCGGTCGTTTCTAGGACTCCTGAACTATTTTGCTAACTTCTTACCGGGTCTTAGCACATTGTTAGAACCCCTGCACTCTTTACTGCATAAATGAAATGAATGGGTATGGGGTAAAAGCCAAGAAAATGCCTTTCAGAAAGCTAGGAAGCTGTTATGTTCAAACAAATTGCTTCTGTTGTACGATCCATGTAAACGTTTGGTACTAGCATGTGATGCGTTGATTGCAACCGGTTGCTTATGCATCCAGAAGTCTGTCTAAGGCCGAGAGGGCCTACAGCATGATCGAAAAAGAAGCATTAGCGTATGTTTACGGGATAAAGAAAATGCATCAATATCTGTTCGGGCTCAAATTTGAATTGGAAACCGACCATATGCCGCTTATATATCCCTCTTTTCTGAAAGCAAGGGGATGAATACGAATGCATCGGCCCACATCCAGAGATGGGCACCCACGTTGTCCGCATACAAATACGCCATCCGCCACAGGCCAGGCACAGAAAACTGTGCCGATGCGCTCAGTAGTGGAGATGGCAGGGCTGGAGATGACACAACCCGCAGATTTAGTCATGGTAATGGAAGCATTCGAGAGTGAGCAATCACCTGTTACTGCCCGACAGATTAGAACCTGGACGAGCCAGGACCACTTAGTACAAAACTGTGTGCTCCACAGGAGTTGGTCCAGTGTCCCGTTAGAGATGCAGGAGGAAATAAAACCATACGAGCGGCGCAAAGATGAAATGTCTATACAGGCAGACTGCCTCCTATGGGGTAATTGGGTGGTTGTGCCAAAAAAGGGCAGGGACACTTTCATCAGTGATCTCCACAGCACCGTAATGATGAAAGCGATAGCCAGATCCCACTTGTGGTGGCCCGGTATCAATGCAGACTTAGAGTCCTGTGTGCACAAATGTAATACATGTTCACAGTTAAGCAATGCACCTAGGGAGGCGCCACTAAGTTTATGGTCCTGGCCCTCCAAACCGTGGTCCAGGGTCCATGTCGACTATGCAGGGCCACTCTTGAGAAAAATGTTCTTAATGGTTGCAGATGCGTACTCCAAATGGATTGAATGTGTGATAATATCAGCAAGCACGTCCGCTGCCACCATTGAAAGCCTACGGGCCATGTTTGCCACCTGCCTGATGTCCTTGTAAGTGACAATGGGCCATGCTTTACCAGTGCCGAGTTCAAAGAGTTCATGACCCGCAATGCGATCAAACATGTAACATCTGCCCCGTTTAAACCAGCGTCCAATAGTCAGGCAAAACGAGCAGTTCAAACAATGAAGCAGAGCTTGAAAAGGGTAACTGAAGGCTCACTGCAGACTCGCTTATCCCGAGTCCTGCTTAGTTACCGCACAAGAACCCACTCGCTCACTGGGGTCCCTCCCGCTGAACTGCTCATGAAAAGAGCACTTAAGACAAAGATCTCATTAGTACACCCTGATCTACACGAACAGGTAGAGAGCAGGCGGCTTCAACAGAATAGCTATCATGATAGTGCAATGTGTCACGTGAAATTGAGATAATGATCCTGTATTTGTGTTGAACTATGGACAAGGTCCCAAATGGCTTCCTGGCACTGTTTTTGGCTAAAGAGGGGAATAAGATGTTTGTGGTCAAACTCTTAAATGGACTCACCTGCAGGAAACACTTGGACCAAACCAAATTCAGATTTACGGACTATCCAGAACAACCCACAATACATTCCCCTTTTTCGACCCCCCAACACATACACAAGTGGCAACCGACCCAACGGTTGACCACGAAGTAGAATCCATCACCTGCAGCAGCCCAGCAGGACTCACCACACCCAGCAGTCCAGCAAGGCCAGCTGCACAGCAGCCCAGCGAGGGCCCAAAAAAAGACTCACCAAAACCAGCATTTGCACCGAGATGATCAACCAGGAAAAGGAAGGCCCCAGATCGACTCACATTGTAAATAGTTACACTATTAACCTTGGGAGGGTGTTGTTATGTATGTAAACCTGTAAACACCATGTCTAACCACCAGGAGTCCAAAGGATCCCACAATCTCTTGGGAGCACCTGTATATAAGGAGGCCTCACAGGCTGGAGAGGCACTCTGAGATCTGTAATAAAGGACTACGGTCACACCTTACTTTGAGCTTGCAGTATCTGGTCTGACTCTTTATTCAAGACGTAACACACTGTACTGTGGATTTTCAGGACAAGAATGCACTTACAGAGCAGAGTCTCTTCTACCAGGAACGCATATTGGAATTCAGGCACATGATTCCTACAATTCTCCAACCACTACAATTAATGGATGGAAAATCACAACCACCTGAATTCTTAAAATGCTGCCATGCTGGGGGTGTGATTTGGTTAATTTATCCCTATTGTGTGATACATCATGCAACAACGACAAGTGCAAATAGTCTGAGCTGAACTTCAGTAACTGCTATTGGGGGTGAAAGTCAACTTCAATGTGAGTGCAAAACGATCTGAAGATGATCAGCCATCCGTTATACAGCGCTCAATTTTCCTTTCCATTGACTTCAATTTCACCCCCATCATCTCTATGTTAGTCATTCTTATTCTAGGGATTCATTTTCCAGAAAGACACCAGCCTATACTGACCTGTCGCTCATTTCTCTGGAGAAGGAGTCATCCTTATGCCACACTTGTCTCTTTGGCAAAGCTCCTTACATGAGTACCTGAATTAAAGAGGTAAGAGATCAGTAATTCGTTTTTAAATCTAAAATTCATAAAGTTCCTGAAAAATTATTGGAAAACAGGAAGGATTAAGCATTTGTGATACCATTAGTTTACAAAGCCTTTGTTGGAACAAAATTAAAAACTCACAGATCCTTTAAAGAGCTGACAAAAATAAGAAACCTTACAACATAGGAACTACACAGACAACTTAACTAATAATAATCATAGGTTCATTAGAAGTTTTGTAATACCAGTGCCTCCGAATATTTTACAAAACACTGATTTGCAAAGATGACAAAGTACAGGTATTGCATTAATGATTCCAAATTGTATTGGCAAACTCCCAAACTGGCCCGAAACAGTTTCTGCCTGTGAACATTTTGACAAATAACAATGCAGCAAGTTTAAAATTAACAATAATTGCTCAACACAAAAATTGTAGTGTTGGTAATCACATTAAATAATGTCCTAAAAGCCTGCCTATTGCTGAGGAATAATTCCTATCCCATTACCAATATTTTTTTCTGGTACTGTACAGAAAGCAAAAAAACGCTTATTTTATTGGAATATTAATGGGGGAATGTCTTCAAGAGAAAATCTTTGGCAAGTCTTTTTGATGGGGAGAGGAATAAGGGTAGCCATGTTTCTGCGGTGATGTCATGGAGAAATGACAAGAGGATTTGATTCTGTAGTTTTTCCAATTTTCTTCCCCCTGGAAGTGGTGATTTTTGACAGGGTAGGTGGCAAAATAGGGGTGTAGGGGGCGGGGGGCGGGGGGCAGGGAACATCACAGCTAGGCCTGATCCTGTACCTACTCAATATTCACACACATTCACAGTAGGGATCACTGGAGAGCAATAAGGAGTAGGAATACTGCAGAATTTTTCCTCATTCATTCCCCAGGGCACTGAGGCCAATTACATAGTCACCAGTTGAAATAAGCTAAGTCAAGACAGAGTGGGGATCAAACTGAAGACCTGCCTAGTCTGTAAGGCTCAGTTAGACACTAGCTGGCACATTTACTCATTGAGCAGTCAGAGGAAAGCAATGATGCATTTCAACAAGATCTATGCCATTGTGTTATGTATTTGTAAAGAAATATAGGGCCAGATATTGTTGAAAAAACAATGGTGATTTAGAATGAGATAGAATTTTACAGCACAGAAACAGGCCCGGCCGTTTTCCCGCCCCATCGGGCATACATGACCCTTTACCAACCGCCGGCAACCGCCGGCGACAGCCTTTCCACCCCGTGTGGGAAATTGCACCGCGGGAATTTGCCCCGCGGGAAATTGCACTGCCGCGACTGCCATTTTATTTTAATTGTCGGCCGACTCCGAAGTCATCCCGACAATGGCAGCCACAGGAATGACCGGGCCGCCAACAGGCTGCCCAACCCCTCCTCTTGGGTACCGGGCCGCTGGCCCGCCCGAAACCCTCACTGGTGGCCCAGTGGGTGCCACTAAAGTGGATGCAGAACTCGCATCGGCCCTCCCCTTTAACTGAAGGGGAGGTACATTGTGATGCGTCAGCTGATAACTCAGAGCGGCCGCCGATCTGACAGAACGACACTTCTGCCTTGCTCTCAACCCCACATCCACCCCACTGCAAAAATAAAATAAAGAGTTGAATTTTGCCGTATTCTCCGCCCTGTGCATTGGGGCAGAGAAAACATTTAAAAGACGGTAAGTGTGCCCTGTTTGGGGTGCAGGGTAATTTCGGCCCCCTAATGTCCTGCCCAATATTTATCGCTCAATCAATATCACTAAAAACAACACATTGTTGTTTGTGAGAGCTTGCTGTGCACAAATTGGCTGCTGCGTTTCCGACATTACAACAGTGACTACGCACCAACGTCAGCATTCTCTCTCATGCCAACGACTCCAGATTTCTCAGCCTCCTTTTCCCCATACCCAGTCTCGGCATGAATGTTTCTGTGAAATCGGTGATGGGTAGGGTCTGAAATATTAATTGTCAGCATACCAATTCCACAGTTTAGAAAACTATGGGGCTGAAATTGGTCGATACATAAGGTCTGCCCATTTCTCGATGGTATGCCGACGGTATGTCGTTTCACATTGCTGGCATATTACCGAGACCGAAGAGGACAAAATTGGTCAAAAGATTTTCGGCGGTATGTTGGCGGTATGTCAACGTCTGCATCGGGCGGTATGTAACTTATTAGTTGATCCAGATCGACTTTCTGTTCTATGGGCGGTGCGGCACGGAACTGCACATGCACGGATTTTTCCCCCCCGTTTTTTTTACACAAGCGTTTTACCCACGATTTCGGGGGTCAGGGGTCACCTGCGCATGCACAGTGAGTTGAAGAGGAGAGAGAGAGAGTGAGAAAGAGCAGCAAGGTAGTCGACGGGCAGTGAGTTTAAAAATATATAGCACAGTAGAAATATATTGCTAACAACTAATAATTCTTCACTTTGAAGACAAGAAGAGATATTTAACAAACCAAAATTCATACCAGTAAAAAGATTATGTCAATGTTAAAAAAGACATCAAATCGCAGGAACATCAAGAAGGAGGGGAGGTTGAGGGCACCTGCCTTCGATGAGACGGAGTTACCTGCCCTTCTGAAGCACATAACAGAGAGGTGCTCCGAGCTAACCATGGATGGTCATGGAAAGCTCCCCGCCCCCCGCCCCCCTCCCACCAAAAGTGTACAACCGAATATGGGACGAGATCGGGGAGGCTGTGCCCTCTAAAAGTACAATGGTACGCACCAGGGAAAGGTGCCGTAAGAGATGGAACGACCCGGTGAGGGTAGCAAGAGTAAGTAATGATATTATTTATGCACCCCCCGCCCCCTGCCCCCCCCACCATGTGCTATGTACCATGTAAATGTAGGTTCAGTGTCACATGGATGATGTTATTTTTCTTAAGGTTATGGCGATGTATTCGAGCTTTTCAGGTAATGACAAGAGGATCAAAGCAATGCTTTTTTTATGTGTGTGTGTGTCTGTGCAATGTTAAATGGATTGAAGATTTTTACTTTGATTTACTTTACTTTCTGCAGAAGAAGACATCTGTAATAGCAGCCGATCAGCGGTGCACGGCAGGAAGACCCACAATCCAGGAGCCTCTTACTAATATTGAGACCCGTGCCCTGTCCCTGGTTGGGGATAGCAACCGTGCCACCACCGGCATTGGAGCTGACCCACTCACACAAGAAGATGGTAAGTTGAATAAAATGCAGTCTGTGTTGCGGTCCTCTCATGTCAGGTAATGTAACTGTAACTGATGGCCTGATGTAATGTAATGTAAGTTTATTGCACTGTAATGTTGGCTTCATGTGATATACTGCAATGTTGGAGGCATATAACGCAATGCATATATGTATTCTGTCTGTAATACGTAATGCAGCACTACAGCAATGGTGGACTTTTAAGTAAGACTGCGATAAATCACTATACTATGTACTCATGTAACCCTGACCTCTCCCCTGGTGCCAAGCTTTTAAAAATGTTATTTTGTACTTCCAGACTCAGATGATTCAGACCACACCTCCACAGAGAGACCCACTGCTTCCACATCTGGCGTCACCCAGCCCTCTCCTGATGAGGAAGAGGAAGAGGAAGAGGAAGAGGAAGAGCCGCTGATCCAGAAGCCAGTGGAGATGGAGCTGGAAGTGGAGACAGAGGATACACCAGCTCCATGTGGGATAGCCGGACATCTTCCACCACCGAGTCTGTATTCAGGGGATTCCCCCATGGCTCCTCTGATTCTGTGGGACCAAGCCGTGCGCAGCAAGGCACCCCCGGTGTTGCAGCACCTTTGCCGCAGCAACGAAGGTTGGTGCAGGAAAGGTCGGTTGCTGTAGGCGTGTACCAGGACATGGTGCATCTGTCACAGGCCAGCGTCGACATAGGCCGAGAACTGCTCAAGGCCATGACTACAATAGCCACAAACATCGCGACTCTATCAGAGTGGCAGTCAAAGGAAAGGTTGTGTATGATCGCCACAATGGAGTGAACCGCCGACGCCGTCGAAGCCATGTGGCAATCGACGGGATTGGGATTGGTGCGGAACCCCCATGTGCCATAGTAGTCAGGTCGATAGTACCCGAGGGTGGGGAGCTGACATCATCTCCCAGCCCTGAAGCCTCACCTTCCACAGCGCAAGCTTCCCTGAGGCCCCAGTTATTGCGCCTGCAATGTCTGACGCCTGCCGCGCCCCCCCCCTGCCCCCCAACCACAGCAATGGCATTTGGGGTGCGGTGCTGCACCCCAGCTTGGTATAAACATGGGGAGGTCTATGCCCATGGGCACTGGGAAAGGGAAGGGCAGGAGTAAGAAAGGGGGGAATAGTCCCAAGGGTGTTGTAGCACGCGGATGTAGAAGGGGCAAGGACATGGGCAGGGAAAGTAAAGGGTCTTTTTGTTGTAATTGAAGATTTTGTAAAAGTTTATTAAAGTTGTTATTAAAGTTGTTATTAAAGTTGTTAGAGTTGTTTTATAGTTATAAGTTTTACAAAGTTTTAAAATTGTTGTATATTTTTTACATTTTTATATAAACATTTAAATTGAATTTACGCACTCTTGTACAGTGTCAAACTTTTCCCTTTGCGAGTAAGGCCTCCTCCTCCTCATCATCATTCTGCGACCTTTCCCATTACCCTTATAACTCTGCTCAATAAACTTCCTCACATCTGACTCCTCCATTAAACAGATTGTCAGCAATACAGGCTGAGATAATACAGACCACATTCTTTTTAAATCTCCACAATATTTTTCGATTAAAAATATATAACTAAAATGCCTTTCTATTTTAATAAGTTACTCAGCAATTTTCTAATCAAAATCGCACTCTAAAATCTCTATTCACCTCAGAGATACACAGGTGCTGCTTTAGCTGACAGTTCCCGATTTCCAAAATGCGGATCCGTGCACTCCGCCCATTCCCGCCCACTTACCATCTCATAAAACCACCTTTTCCAGGACGGTATGCAGCTTCGGTGGTATGTAGGCGGTATGCGATGAAAATCAGACTTTTTGGGCGGTGTGCGGGCGGTCCTGCACAGCAGACAGTGTGCATACCGCTCGGCAGTATGTCAATGATGAATATTCCGCCGAGCAGTATGTCAGCGGTATGTAGATGTTTTTTGACCAAAATCGCATTTTTGGATGGTATGTCTGTGGTACACAGGTGGTAGGGGACGGTATGTTGACCAATTTCGGCCCCTATGCCTTTATGAAGTAAAATTCCCTGATCTTTGCTTGGATGCAGCAGGGAGGCTCTGAGCTTGAATTGTGTGGTATTGGTTAAGTGGGATTTTTGGCCTCCCTTTTATGCAACTACAAGTGGGGGGAGTTTAATGAGAAGCCAAACAACACTACCAGACCAATATATAGAGGCTGAAACTCATAGTTGAAATTTTATTTTAGAACTGTCAACAAAGGAATTTGCAGTTAGACTGCACCTCTGTCCTCTAAGAAGTCTTCCTCAGCTCCCTTCAGTTGTCTACTCAGGCCCTTATACAAGTTACAGGCAACAGTGTAGAATCACAGAAATTTAGGCACAGAAGGAAGCCATTCAACTCATCGTCTCTGTGCCGGGACAATGTGCAGGACAATGGAACAGAGGTAGATATTAGTAAAAAGGAGGCAGGAACTAATGCAAAGGATTTAGAACAGATGTCAAAAAATACTTCACAAAAAGAGTGGTCACTATCTGAGCTGAGCCAAAACTCTGCAATCACTCAATCATGCTGTCAGTTATCTATAGAATGATGAGCCAGAGGTGGCAAGTTAATTCCCTCATCAGTATTTATTTCAATTATATTTACATAGTTACTCAGAGTTTGTGTTGCTTCTAATTTCAATAAAATAAAGTTCTAATCTAACTTAATTTCTCTCCATCAAAGATCATTCAATCTGGATATTGCTATCTGCTGCAAGTATGGCCTATGCTCACAGTTGTCCTCAAGTGGGCAAGCTGGAACAGCATTTTGATTCACAATCTCAGTTCTACCTGTGATGCCAGGGAGAATTAATTTTTGAAACATTGTACACTCTAATCAAATTCCCAGGGCAATCTGCACCTTCAAGACCAGTCTGACTGCCACATTAAATGATCAACTTTATTTCAAGGAAGATGGCACGGTGATTGGTGCAGGGATTGGAAAGGTCACATAGGTTGGTAAGGTGATAAGAACACAATAACATAAGAAATAGGAGCAGGAGAATGCCATACTGCCCCTTGAGCCTGCTCTACTTTGAGATTGTTGGCCTCAATCCCACTTTCCCACCGGATCTCCATATCCCTTGGTTCCCTTAGAGTGCAAAGGTCTATTGATCTCAGCCTTGAATACACTCAACGAATGAGCATCCAAAGCCCTGTGGTGTCTAGAATTCCAAAGATTCACAACCCTCTGAGTGAAGAAATTTCTCCTCATCTCAGTCCTAAATGGCTTTCCCCTTATCCTGAGTTCTAGTTCTAGACCCTCCAGCCAGGGGAAACAATCTCTACCCTATCAATCCCCCTCAGAACCTTATATGTTTCAATGAGTTCACCTCTCCTTCTAAACTCCAGAGAGTATAGGCCCAATCTACTATATCTCTCCACATAGGACAACCCCCTCATCCCAGGGATCAATCTAGTGAATCTTCGTTGCACCGCCTCTAAGGCAAGTATATCCTTCCTCAGATAAGGAGACCAAAACTGTGCACAGTACTCCAGGTATGGTCTCATCATTGCCCTGAACAATTTCAGCAAGACTTCCTTATTCATGTACTCAAACCCCTTGCAATAAAGGCCAACATACCATTTGCCTTCCTAATTGCTTGCTATACATGCATGTTAACTTTCTGTGTTTTGTGTACGACACCCAAATCCCTGTGAACACCAACATCTAATAGCTTCTCACCGTTTAAAAAATATTCTGTTTTTCTATTTTTCCTACCAAAGTGAAGAACCTCACATTTCCCCATATTATATTCCATCTGCCACCTTCTTGCCCACTCACTTAACCTGTCTATATCCCTTTGCAGACTACTTGTGTCCTCCTCACAGCTTACTTTCCCACCTAACTTTGTATCATCAGCAAACTTGAATACATTAGACATGGTTACTTCATCTAAGTCATTAATATAGATTGTAAATAGCTGAGGCTAAGCACTGATCCTCGCCGTACCCCACTAGTTACAGCCTGCCAACCTGAAAAAGACCCGATTATTCCTACTCTTTGTTTCTGTTCTTTAACCAATCCTCTATCCATGCTAACATATTATCCCCAACCCCATAAGCCCTTATCTTTTTTAAGAACCTTTCGTGTGGCATCTTATTGAATGCCTTTTGAAATCCAAATATACTACATCCACTGGTTCACTTTTATCTACCCTGCTAGTTACACCCTCAAAAAACTCTAATAGATTTGTCAAACATGATTTCCCTTTCATAAAACCATGTTGACTCTGCCTAATCATATTATGATTTTCTAAGTGCACTTTTTACCCCTTCCTTAATAATGGATTCCAGCATTTTCCCGATGACTGACCTGAAGTCAGGATTAAGGTACACTGTGGGAGAGGTCTAAGGGACTCCAAACTCCATCTGTCCCATTTCCTCTCCCTTCCCTCAGGGTGATGTGCTTTTTCATGCTCCCAAGGCACCAACAAGGCCATCCTCAATATATCTCTCAATTTGAGAAAGGGTACATTGAAGCTAGAACTAAAACCTTTCATTCCAACAGGCCAGCTGTTGCCCAGGATCTCCTTGGTCTTTTTGGCTGCTCGGTGTTGCATTCAAAGCAACCCCACTGTCACAGTCAAACTTCCTATACCAATACCTGGTGTCCTTGAGAATGAACATACTGTACCAATTTACTTCAAACACAGCCCACAGTACATGGTACTGGGGACTCAGCCCATAAGGACTGGTTTAAAACCACTCCTAACTCATCTCTTCTCATTAAAAAAAGAGCAGTTCAGACATGACTATGTTAGATCTAATTCCATGTCTCAATATTTCAACACCACTCCATCTACAAGTTGTAATTGACATTTATTTTTATATCTTCTTAACCAAGGCTATAGAACAGTTCTGCAGGCTGGGTGACTTACTGTCAACCTGTATACTATTGGCAGCGTATCCAATCACAGAGGCATCATAGTCAACCCTGAAACAATTATCAGACAATGTGAAATTTTAAGGGCCAATAAAAGCCATAAACAATGTCAAACCAGACTGAAATAAAAACAGAAAATTCTTAAGGAAGTGCTGGGGCCCTGAAAGGGTGGAGGAGGAGGAGGTGAGCAGGGCGGGGGAGTGGGGGGGCGCTTGTGGTGGAAAGAACAAAAAGGAAGGTATGTGATAGGGTGGAAGGCAGAAGAGATTTGAGAGAGAAAGGGGACGATGGGCCGAATTGAGATGGTAATAGCACAAGTTAGGAAACAAAAGGTGAATCTAGATAGGGTGTGAATGGTGGAATAAATGCCAGCTGCCATGGAAAACAGAAAGAAACAAAATAAAAATAAAAAGGGGAAGGGGGAGTTTTTGTAAAAAAAAGCGAGGAAAGGGAACAAAAATTGGGCAGAGATTATGGTCTGAAATTATTGAATCCGATGTTGAGTCCAGAAGGCTGTAAAGTGCCTAACTGAAAGATGTGCTGTTCCTCGAGCTTGCATTGAGTTTCATTGGAACAGTGGAGGAGACCTAGGAAGGAGAGATCAGAGTGGGAGTGGAGAGGAGAATTAAAGTGACAGGCGACCAGAAGCTCAGGGTCACACTTGCAGACTGAATGGAGGTGTTCCACAAAGCGGTCACCCAATCTACGCCTGGTCTCCCCAATATAGAGGAGACCACATTGTGAGCAGCGAATACAGTATACTAAATTGAAAGAAGTACAAATAAATCGCTGTTTCACCTGGAAGGAGTGTTTGGGGCCCTGGATAGTGAGAAGGGAGGAGGTAAAAGGCAGGTGTTGCATCTCCTGTGCTTGCATGGGAAGGTGCCGTGGGAAGGGGAGGGGGTGCTGGGGGAGACTGCAGAATGGACCAGGGTGTTGTGGAGGAAGTGGTCCCTTCGGAATGCTGAGAGGGGAGGGGAGGGGAAGATGTGATTGGTGGTGGGATCACACTGGAGGTGACAGAAATGGCGGAGGATGATCCGTTGAACGTGGAGGCTGGTGGGGTGAAAGGTGAGGACAAGGGGGACCCTGTCATGGTTCTGAGAGGGAGGGGAAGGTGTGAGAGCAGAGGTGCGGGAAATAGAATGGACACAGTTGAGGGCCATGTTAACCATGGCGGAGGGAAATCCTCGGTTGAGGAAAAAGGAAGACATATCAGAGGCACGAATGTGAAAGGTAGCGTCATCAGAGCAGATACGACGGAGATGGAGAAACTGGGAGAATGGAGTCCTTACAGGATGTGGGGTGGGAGGAAGTGTAGTCCAGGTAGGTGTGGGAGACAGTGGGCTTATAGTGAATGTTTGTCAATAGTCTATCCCCAGAAATGGAGATAGAGAAGTCGAGGAAGGGAAGGGAAGAGTTGGAGATGAACCATGTGAAGGTGAGGGAAGGGTGGAAATTGGATGCAAAGTGAATGATATTTTCCAGGTCAGGGTGAGAGCAGGAAACAGCACCTCTACAGTCATCAATGTACCGGAAAAAGAGGTGAGGGAGGGGACCCGAGTAGGACTGGAACAAAGATTGTTCCTATTATGTATGAAAGCACTCTCTTAATGACTCCACGAGGCAGGGGTATGGCCCTTGAACTGTACAAACTGTAGTCCTTTATTGCAGCTCCTAGAGTGAGGACACCAAGAGGTGAGCTCCCTTTTATACTTGGTTACCTGCAGTGTACAGGTGACCCTTAGGTCTCCAGCAGCAGCACTCTCTGGTGTACAGGTATGGCATATACAGGGTGAAGATACATTCAGGTCTAGTGTTACAGTACAACTTTAACATACATACATAACAACACTCCCCCCTAAGCCTTTCCCAAGTTCTTATTGCCATGACGTGGGGAGGTGATCAGTAGTGGGCTGTGGGAGGTTGTGGTGAGGGTTGTGTGGGTGCCAGTGTGATCCCTTTGCTCGTGGCTGCACTCATCCATTCTCCATCCCCCCCGCCCACCACCCCCCACCCCCCCCCCCCCCCGGCACACAAAGAGGGTGTTACTGTTGGAGGATTCCGCAGTGGTGGAACCAGTGTTATGGGTAAGGTGCATACATTATAGAATGGGTAGGTGGTGGCATATGGTGGTGGGCAGGGCCACAGGGCGGTGTGTGCTCCTTGCCCTCCATTGGTGGTGGAAATCTGGTCATTCCAGGTTCCGCCGGGGAAGCTGGAGGTTACTGGCCTCTCGCTCTCGGTGCTGGCCCTGGTGGCCAGGGGGGGTAGGGCCGATCTGGGGCAGGTTGCCAGTGGTGGTGGCCGTGCTGCCCATTGACCGCTGTCCCTTCAGTGGGTCTCCTCTCACTGGGTGTGTGTGAGCCCTTCCTGGGGCATCACATTGGTCCCGAAAGCACAGGCTACATGGTCAGGTAGCCCGCTGGACCTGGGTGTCTCCCACGGGGGGGGTTTCCTCTGGCCTTGGCATTATACCTGTAGAACCCGGTGTCCTTTAACAGTCTACTTTTTACATGCATGACACATTGGCTCCGATCGCAACTAGTCGACTCGACATTGTTATCTCTCTTTACATTTTCACATTTTGCACTTACAACACTTTCTTGTGTTTCGGTATCTCTGTACAGGGTTACATTTATCATTTCTGGTATCACTGTTCAAATGTACAAACTTGTTATTTACATCACTTTTTGAAGCATTCGTTACATTTCTCCCATTAGCCTTGCCGGCATCACCATTTAATATTACATTTGTATACCAGCATTCATTTACTGCACTTTCATCTTTAATATCACTGGCATCGCTGTGCCTTTAATTGTTTTGGGTTGCCGGTCTCCTTTAAGAGGACCTTGCAAGCTTTACCCCAATTCGGTTCACCGCTCAGTAACACGTGTTGTTCCCTCAATGCTGCCCCTCGTGGTCTGGTCACGGCCATCTTGATTTCAGGTGCTTCGTCTCGTGGTGCGGACGCCATCTTCTCTCTCTCCACGAGGTAGGCTGCGGTGATCCTTCTCTCCCCAGGTTCTGCCACGGACACCGGGAATCTACCTTCTGTGCCGATCTTCTTCCCTCGGAGTCCTACCACGGCCCGGAAGGTGAGGCCTGGTCATTCAGGTTGGATCATCTCGACGCAGAGTTGTGCAGTCTGTGTCGTCATCACGCAGTCGAGCTGGACGGTGGGATTTCCAGGTGCTGCGATGGATCCATGTAGGGTGTCAATCGCCGGGGCCTGGAGGCCTTTGTCGTTCCGACCGATTTGGACTTGCTTCATCCATCTTCTGCCCAGCAGCGTTGGACCATCACCAGCAACGATCGACTGGGGAAACTTGTGCATCGCGCCGCCATGGGACACCTGGTCCTCCACGCTGCCAACGACTGGGATGGTGCCTTTTGTATCGGTGAGCAGCTTTGCCTGGATTGGGGACATTTTTGGTCGGTTGGCGGGATTGTTCCAGAATTTCTCAAAGGCCGTCTGATTCATCAACAACTGGCTCGCCCCTGTGTCGATCTCCATCGAGACTGGAACCCCGGTGATTTCTACTTACATTTTCCACGGGGAACTCTCGGTGGAACAGGTATATATTCTGTACTCTTCTTCCAGGAGCTGAGCAGCTTCATCTTCATCATTGTCGGAGCCCAGGTGATCGGCCAACTCGTCAGCGACTCGGTGAGTAAAACTTTTTTCTACACATTCGCTGAAGATGTCCTTTAGAGTTGCAGCCTTTGCAGGTATAGTCTTTCTATCGGCACTGGTGGGCCCTGTGGTTTCTTCCACAGTGCCAACACGGGGCTAGCCGGTTGGCCCCATGTTGCGGACTCAGGGTTGCGGGACTCGGGGCAACATTCTTGCCTGTGAAATTTGCCATTCTGTTCACTGCGCTCATCGGGTTAGAGTCCTGGGTGTGGGTCATCATCCGTTTGGAGTCGCAGACCAAAATCATGTAGGCCTGGCTCACTTTGATTGCCTTCTGCAGGGTGACCGTAGTGTCCGGAGAGAGCAGTTTATGGAGGAGGCCCTTGTCACCGATTCCAATAACGAAGATGTCCCTTAGTGCTTCGGTGAGGTGGTCACCAAAATCACACGGTGCAGCCAATCTTCTTAGATCTGCAGCATATTTAGCAATTTCTTGGCCTTCGGGCCGCCGGTGAGTGTAAAACCGGTGCCTGGCTGTGAGGATGCTCTCTTTGGGTTTAAGTTGTTCTTGTATTAAAGTTACGAGCTCCGCATAGGTCTTGGTTGTCGTCTTCGCTGGGGCTAGCAGGTCCCTGAGGAGGCCATGTATAGTGGGCCCACAACTGCTGAGCAGGATGGCCCTGCGCTTGTTCGCCAGCGAGATCGGTGAGTCCCCAGCCAGGTCGTTTGCGATGAAGAAGTGTTCTAGCGTTCCCAATCTTCCCCATCAGCGAATTGTTGGAAGTCGCTTAGATTAGATATGTTGTGTGTGGAAATTCGTAACATCGTCGCCAGTTATTGTGTATGTAAGCACTCTCTTAATGACTCCACGAGGCAGGGGTATGACTGTACAGACTGTAGTCCTTTATTGCAGCTCCTAGAGTGAGGACACCAAGAGGTGAGCTCCCTTTTATACTTGGTTACCTGCAGTGTACAGGTAAACCTTAGTTCTCCAGCAGCAATACCCTCTGGTGTACAGGTATGGCATATACAGGGTGAAGGTACATTCAGGTCTAGTGTTACAGTACAACATTAACATGCATACATAACTGTTCCACATATCCCTTGAAAAGGCAAACATAGCTAGGACCCATGCGGGTTCCCATAGCAACACCTTTAATTTGGAGGAAGTGAGTGGAGTTAAAGGAGAAGTTGTTCAATGTGAGAACAAGTTCAGCCAGGCAGAGGAGAGTGGTGGTGGATAGGGACTGGTTGGGTCTCTGCTCGAGGAAGAAGCGGAGCACCCTCAGGCCATCCTGGTGGGGGATGAAAGTGTACAGGGATTGGACGTCCATGGTGGAAAGGAGACGGTTGGGGCCAGGAAATTGGAAACTGTTAAAGTGGCGGAGGGCATTGGAGGATGTAGCTGGGAAGAGACTGGACAAGGGGAGAAAAAATAGAGTTGAGATAGGAAGAAATAAGTTCCGTGGGACAAGAACAGGCTGAAACGATGGGTCTACCGGGGCAGTTCTGTTTGTGGATCTTGGGATGGAGGTAGAAGTGGGCTGTGCGGGGTTGGGGAACTATGAGGTTGATGGCTGTGGTGGGAAGATCTCCAGAGGAGTTGAGGTCAGTGACGGTCTGGGAAATGATAGCTTGATGTTCTGTAGTGGGGTCATGGTCCAGGGGTGGGGGGAGTCGGAGGAGGTGTCAGAGAGTTGGCGATCAGCCTCTGCAAGGTAGAGGTCAGTTCGCCAAACAACAGCAGTGCCACCCTTGTCAGCAGGATTAATGACAAAGTTGGGGTTGGATCTGAGAGAGTGGAGTGCTGATTTGCCTTTCTATTGCCTCCATGCTGAGGCAAATTACAGTAGCCCAATTACTGCCCAGCTGGCATTCAACTAACTCAGCACAGGTCACCTTCCTGGTCTGTACATCAGGTCCTCAATGGAGTGATTTGAGGAGCCTTTGAGGCATTTTATACCTCTAGTTTATCTCTTTGCAGTACCATTACAGCGGGAAATTGGAAGGTGTTGAAGATCAACAGTTCCAACATTGAGTTTGCATTTCATAGCAATTGCATCAAATCAGTTCAGGAGACAAATAGCTTGGGCCACTTGCACTACAATCCTCCCTACAGTCAAGGCTATCTTCCCAAGAGAAACTGCATTGTGTCCATTTCTATCCCGTTCCTTAGTTTCTCCTTCCTGGAGGGTGGAATCTGAACAAGTTGCTCTAACAAACAAGGAAATTGTTCCGGCAAAAATCAATGATTTAAAAAAAAGGGATTTCAGCACAATCGTCAATTAGATTCTCTTGGTGCAGAAAGACAAACTAGGCAACATGGAAAGGGATTACAGGGAATCAAAAGGCACGGCTCATTTTAAACAGTCAATACTCAGACACAGTGTGAATTTTAATGTTCTAATCACTGTGACTGCACAAGGGGGGTCTGGGCAGAAGTCATAGTTTGCCACTTAATCCATTTTAAAACCAGTTACCATGAATTTGCCCTAATTTTGTGAAACAAAGCCAACCTGGATGGTATCAAAAGCAAAATATTGCAGATGCCACAAGGCTTTTAAAAAAACAGAAAATGCTGGAAACAAACAGTAGCTGAGTCAGCATCAGAAAAAGTGGAGAGGGTCAAAGTGTAGCCAACATGTGACAAACGCAGAGAGGAATAATGAGTGAAATGGCCCAAAAGATCATGAAGTAATGGACAGAAGCATTAATGAAATAAAGAGTGCATTGAAAACTAAGGAAGTGGATGCCCTGGGCAAATGAGAACGTGAGAGATGGAAAACATGAGAGCTTTCCTGACTTTGGCCTCATTTGCTGTTCGAACAAAGCTCATTACAAGCTTCAAGAACAATCTCATCTTTTTCTCAGACACCTTTCAACACTGGGGTCTAAAGATAGATTTTAATTTTAATCACATTTTCTACCCTGCTTCAATCTCATTCCTGTCCCCCAGGTTTTCTAACAAGGCAGGGTTCATGTATTCTACAGGCACTGAACTAATTGTGCAGATGACAACTGATTGAACAACTCTTGTGGTTCTTTAGTCCACAAGAAACAGGACAGAAACGGAAAGCGGGGAGTTAGCATCTTCTATTTCATGTTGAGAATGCCTTTGACAGGCCTGTAGATTTTACAGCTGTCCTTCCCTACACACTCTAGTGCTACCATATGTTCACTTGTGGCATTTAGAGCTTTTCAGAAGGTCTTATTTATAGAGAAAAGAAAGAAAGACTTGCATTTATATAGCGCCTTTCAAGACCACCGGATATCCCAAAGCAGTTTGCAGCCAATGAAGTACTTTTGAAGTGTAGTCACTGTTGTAAGATGGGAAATTAGCAGCCAATTTGTACACAGCAAGCTCCCACAAACAACAATATGATATTGACCATTGTTATGTTGATTGAGGGATAAATATTGGCCACGATACCGGGAATAACTCCCCTGATCGTCTTTGAAATATGCCATAGGATCTTTTACTGAGAGAGCAGACGGGGCCTCGGTTTAACGTCTCATCTGAAAGAAGGCACCTCCGACAGTGCAGCATTCCCTCAGCACTGCACTGGAGTGTCAACCTAGATTTATGTGCTCAAGTCGCTGGAGGGGACTCGAACCCACAACTTTTGAGTGTGCTACCCATTGTAGGCCATTTTTAAATGTCCTCATTTACTTAGATTCGACTGGCGTAAATGGTGAGGACAAGGATACTCATTTTAGTCAACCAGAACAGTTTATTAAACACAGACAGCATGCAGTATACAAAGTTGGACTGTAATGAATTGGTTAGAACACAGGTTTTACTTCCCATACAACCAAGGATGACAGAACGCGTTGACATAGGATGCTTGGCTGGTCACCCTCTCTTCCGTCTTCTTCGAAGTCATCTTCTCCGTGTCGTCAGGGGTCTCAGCATTAACTTTTTAATAACTTTCTTCAATATGCAATCGTCACATTCCCTGATCCTATTTTCATTAATGGCTGTCTGGAGCTTCGCCTGTTCAGTTGATGATTGAATTATCGTGTTCTAATGACCTGGTCTTATCTCCTCTGGCCTTTGTGATCATTTCTTTCAGACAGAGAGCATTGACTAGCGGACACAATTAAAATCGTCGACTCCGTAAGGCCATTAACAAGACTGGCCTTAAAGATTGTGCCTTTGTGTCCTACAGGCAGAAAGCATTGACTAGAATCGTTGATTCAGCGAAGCCTTTAATAAGAAGGCATTGGTGATCATGGGCTAGATTTTACACTTTTGTGCAGATCGCCCAAAAATGGGTGTTATTTCTGGTGTGAAAAATGAGTTTTCAGATCACCGGCTTGTCGCCCGTTCTCAAAGACCCGAGTCTCCATTTTTGAAATTGGGCGTTATCACGAGCGATATGAAATGGGCGGTAGCATTAAACCTCTCTGACCTGCTGCCGTAAAATGTCACCGTCCTTAGCAACAGCATGGCAACGCTCGTTTCCCGCGATTCAGGAGGTCAGGGGTCATCATTACATGCGCAGAAGAGGAGACAGTGAGAGAGGAAGCAGAGATAGACTGAAAGCGTGTGTGGGTGTGGTGTGTGCTTGTTTGGCTGTTGTGGGAGGCACGAGGGAGATTCACCAGCAGGAAAAAGCCTACCAAGCACCAAGAACATAGTTGGCACCGAGTTTTTGTCCAACAAATAATATATAACATGGAAGGGATGGAGGAGGCCCTGGAGCTGGTAGCCAGGAACACTGGTGGCAGAGGCCTCCAAGTGATCCCGGAGTGTGGCACTGCACCCCAAGGTGCCGCACCCCCATTGCCAACGACACATGAGAGCCAGGAGCAACATCTTGCTTCTGGCTCGGAGCACATTCCCACCTCAGGACCGTCCTCTCCCGTATCCATCCAAGCAGCAGTTCGGCTGACATCCCCCCGCCCCCCAATGAAGCATCGCCTGAGGAGCTCCTCGGCCAGGCGGCTTGGAGTCAGAAGGGGAAGGGGTAGAGGTGGGGAGGAGAAGCGTGGGGGGGGAGGGGTAACAGCTGTTTTTTACAGAAATACTTATGATTTCAGACAAAACCTTGATGCACATTGTCTCAGATAGCTGCACTGTTACACGCTGGTGATTCCTTTACATCAAAGAATATAATTACACTTAACTTCAATCAACTTAAACTTTAACTGTCACCACGTTAAACCATTGATGTATGACCTGCACACCCAGCAGTGTGTTGGTCTTGTAAATACCACCAATGTCTTTCAGGCAAAGCAATCATTGATGAGCTCCAGAAGCATCATGCCACCACGGGCTCTTTCATGCAGTCTACAGGGGGGCGGGGGCATGGCTTCAGCGTTAGCCTGGTTGTCTGGGCCGATGTCAGCATCCACCGCCTTGTCCTCCTCTTCCTCTCTCTGCTGAGGTGGACTGTCAGACTCTTCTGGCAATTCTTGTCCCCTCCTGATAGCCAAGTTGTGCAGCATGGAGCATGCCATCACAAATTGAGCTACCTGTTCAGGGTGGTATTGGAGCTCGCCTCCTGAGTGGTCCAGGCATCTAAAGCGCTGCTTAAGCACTCCAATGGTTTACTCCATGATATTGCAAGTGGCTCTCGTTGTATCGCCTCTCGGCTTCGGTGTGGGTGTCACACAGGGGCCTCATTAGCCAGGTGGCGAAGCCATATCCTTTGTCACCAAGCATCCAGCATTGACCTTGTGGCTGATTGTTAAACAAGTCAGATACAGTGCTCTCACGCAGGATGTGAGCATCATGGATGCTGCCCAGAAATTTAGCATTAACTGCCATAATAATTTGCTGATGGTCGATAACGAGTTGCACATTCAGGGAGTGGGATCCCTTGCAATTCTTGAAAACCTCTGCATCCGGAAAAGGTGTCCACATCGCAATGTGTGTACAATCTATTGCTTCCTGCATCTTGGGGAAGTTAGTAATTCAGTAAAAACCAAAATCCCTCTCAGTCTGAGCCTCCCTGGTCATAGGGAAGCTGATAAAGTCCATCCTGCGTGTGTACAGGGCTTCAGTGACCTGTCTAATGCAGCAATGTGTAGCAAGCTAAGACAGATCGCAAATGTCACCAGCTGAGGCCTGAAAAGAACCAGATGCGTAGAACGACAGTGCCGCGGTGACTTTTACCTCTGCGGGCAGTGCAGTACTGATGGTGCTGGCAGGCTGCAGATCTCCCCTTATGAACTGGCATACCTCAGTGAAAACCTCTTTGTGGAAGCGTAGTCTCCGAAGGCATATGTTATCAGACAAGTTGAGGTAAGACTGCTTCTCCCTGAACTTGCGGGGGGTGTAACATCTGATCCTCCTCATCAGTCTGGCACGTCTTACATTGGGTAAATAATGTACCTTCTGCCATCCCGAGTCTGCAACATGTATGGTCATCAAGAGAGGGTGAGAAAGGATAGGCCCCATTGTAGTAGCTCTCTGTTTTCCACCGATTGGCCACAAAGAATGAATGTCCCAACGAAGACACCTGTTAAATTCCAATCGGTCACAGTATGATAAAGATTTTGGAAAAAAGTTCACATCACCTCCAAAGACCTCCAGAGTACATCTGAACTCCCCCGAGGTTGAAGCAGTGCAGCCTTTTAAATGATGCGACATGTGATTTAGAACATGGCGTCCATACATCTGTGAGTAGTTCCGGTTCGTTCCACTTTTTCCCGGCGGTTTTTTGGGCGAGCGATATTGTGGGCGAGATGTGTGTAAGGTGTTGAAAGTTACGCTGAGCGATCTCCTGGGCGTTAGTTTCTTCAAATGTGATCTTTACAGCAAAATAAAGTGGGCGATCAGTATTATTGAATCTCGGCGTTAATTACGTGCGGAAAGTAACGCTGGGCGATATTATGGGCGTTGGTTTCGCCCATATTATGATTCCGCCCAAAAATATGGGCAAGTAGTATTATTTTTTCCTGGCGTTAAACACATGGGGAAAGTAACGCTCGGCGATAAGTGTCCGAAAAATGAGCATCAGTTTCCATTTTGTGGCTAAATGAGCGATATCTGGGCGTTATACGTCAGTTCAGCGGTAAAATGAACGTGAAGTGGGCATTATGCATGCAAAAAAAGTGGAAAATCTAGTCCCATGTCTTTGTGTCCTACAGACAGAACACAATTATAATGGTCAAGGAAGTAAAGCCATCAACAAGATTGGCCTTTGTGATCGTTGATTCAATGAAGCCATTAACCCTTTACACTACTGAGCCACAGCTGACACTTTCAAAATCAGAATAGAATACAAGGCCCATGATTAGGTCCAGGATTTCTAACCTTCTAATCACTCTATAGAGGAGGCTATATCATCAGGATCTGATTCTGTCTCATTCTTTCTGCAGCATATTTCTGAACCATCTGCAATTGAAAAAAAGTGAATAAATTTGCCCATCTTGTCAAAAGTGACAACGTTAGGGTTGCCAACCCTCCCAGATTGCCCAGAAGTTTTCAGGAATAGGGCATGGATCTCCCAGGCACTGATTCTTGCAGGCTGGGAGATCTTTGTGATTTAAAGTTCCTGTCGTAGCAGAGGTCCCCCGCTCCGTGACGTCACTGGCTGACACTGCAGAGAAATCTCCGGCTTTGTGACATCATCATTCCCCCCACCCACCCCTGCAGAGAGCCAGGACCAACTGGTGTGCTGAAAGCAGTTAAACATTGGTGGGGAGCTCGGGAGTATCAACAAGTTACAGGATTACTACTAGTTTCAGGTCGGATACCAGGGCATTACACCTATACCAGTTACATATAGACTATCACTGAGTTATTGTATTACATAGGGTTACACAGGATATACGGCACAGAAACAGGTCATTCAGCCCAACCTGTCCATGCCGGCATTTATGTTCCATTCAAGCCTCCTCCCATCTTTCCTCATCTAAATCTATCAGCATAACCCTCTATTTCCTTCCCCCTTATATGCTTGTCTAGCCTCCCCTTAAATGCATCTATACTATTTGCTTCAACTACTCCCTGTAGTAGCGAGTTCCAAATTCTCACCACTCTTTGAGTAAAGAATTTTATTCTGAATTCCCTATTGGATTTCTTGGTGACTATCTTATATTGATGGCCTCTAATTATGCTCCCCCACAAATGGAAACATTCTCTCTGTAACCACTCTATCAAAACCTTTCATAATTTTAAAGACCTCTATTAGGTCACCCCTCAGCCTTCTTTTTTCAACAGCAAAGAGACCCAGCCTGTTCATCCTTTCTTGATATCTTTACCCTCGCATTTCTGGTATCATCCTTGGAAATCTTCTCTGCACCCTCTCCATTGCCTCTATATCCTTTGTATAATGTAGCGACATGAACTGTACACAGTACTCTAAGTGTGGTCTAACCAAGGTTCGATACAGGTTTAGCATAATGTCCCTACTTTTCAATTCTATACCTCTAGAAATAAACCCTAGTGCTGGTTTGCTTTTTTATGGCTTTACTAACCTGTGTCGCAACCTTTAGTGATTTATATATTTGTACTCCGAGATCCCTTTGTTCCTCTATCCCGCCCAGACTCATACCCTCCAAGTAATAAGTGACCTCCCTATTCTTCGTACCAAAATATAATACCTCACCTTTATCTGTGTTGAACTTCGTGTGACAATTATATGCCCATTCTGCAAGTTTATTAATGTCCTCCTGTAATTTGTTACAGTCACCTCAGTATTAATGACTGCCACCAATTTGGTGTCATCCGCAAATTTAGAAATTGTGTCTTTGATTCCAAAGTCTAATCGTTAATATAAATTATGAACAACAGTGGTCCCAGCACTGATCCCACCACTACCCACCTTCTGCCATTTTGAATAGTTACATTTTACCCCTACTCTCTGCTTTCCGTCTTGAAGCCAGCTAGCTATCCATTCTATTACTTGTCCACTGACTTTGCATTTTCTGACCTTGTTCATCAGTCTATATGGGGTATCTTATCGAAGGTCTTTTGAAAATCTAGATAAATTACATCTACTGCATTACCATTGTCTACTCTCTCTGTTACCTCTTCAAAAAATTCAGTGTGGTTGGTCAGTGTGGTTTCCCTTTTGAAATCCAAGCGAACTATTCGTTATTATATTTTTGGTTTCTAGATGATGTTCTATTTTCTCCTATAATAGGGGTTATTTTTCCTACCTCCGATGTTAAGCTGACTGTCTATAATATTCTGGACATGCTCTATCCCCCTATGTTCTATTACTGTTGGGTATGAGGGGAATCTGAGTGTTACCAGTATTACTATTAATTATTGGCACAATTTCATTGAGATAGTATTAATTACTATCATAGTTCCTTTCACCTCTGGTTTCCACTCTGCGAATCACTCCCCCATCTTTGGATTCGCCACCCTCAGTTTCTCTTTTTTGCCTGCTCAAAAGAGGCCTCCTGTTTCTCGGAACTTCGCACAACAGCTGCTGGTACGAAATCACAAGCAAAGATACTCAACTACAAGGGACCCAACCTTTATAAGGTAAATGCAACATTTGCAGATATCACATGATCTGGCGACACATGGAAAGCCCTGTATTTGGGAATCCAACCTGGAACCCCTGGGGACTTGGGATGAAGTGTGTTGCATGGCGCAGTGGCATCACGTAAATTGCTAGTCCATTTCAGCAACACTTCAGCTGCATGCCCGTTTTGCGGAGAACATGAAACGACCTTCCATATCTGTGCGCAGTGCCCGAGGTGGCAGCTGCTATTCCGCCACCTGAAGGGGCTGCTCCTCAAGTTCGAGCTATACTTCTCCCCTACACTCCTCATCCTTGGTCGCGCGATGCACAGGGGAAAGCCAGGTGGTGTGTGAGTTGGGGGACCTCAAAGGTTAGTCTTCTCCTGGGATGGCGAATATTGCCACTGGATACAGATATGCAAGATCGACGGGGGTGGGGTGGGGAGGTGGGTGGGGGGGAAAGAGTGGGGTCTTTCGACTGCTTGCTTCTCTGTGAGTGCCTGAGTGACACTGGTGTGGGATCACCAGTTTGTGTCAAATTTTTCCCGACTGGTGAGTACCGCCGGACTTCATTGATAACCAAGACGGAATAAAATTCTAATTACGCACGCACTTTGTGCAGTTTTATTAAACCAATTGTTTTAGTGATGTTCTCCACATAGAAGGAGATATTTGACAGAAACTGATGGTTATTTTGTGGCATTGGTGTCTGATGCCATTTTATTGGTTAAAACAAAATAGACCAAATTTAAAATAAATTTAACTGAGTGATCTTTTTTGAAAAAGTTACAAATTTAATGGTGAGGGAAGCCCAGTAGACATTGTCTACTTAGAAATCCAAAAACTTTTGACAAGATACCACATAAGAGGCTTCTCTATAAGATCTGAGCCTCTGGTATTAATGGAAATATATTGAGCTGGATTCAGGACTGGCTGGCAGGACGTACGCAAAATGTAGTTATAGGTGGATTTGGATCTGTTAGGAGACACCAGTGGTATCCCACAGGGATCAGTGTTGGGACCGTTGCTTTTTACTATTTTTATTAATGATCTGAACTTTGGGGTTGGGGGCACAATTTATAAACTTGCAGATGATACCAAGATCTGTGCGAGTGTTAGAACTGTAGAAGATATTTCACTGCTTCAGCCAAATCTTAATGCGTTGGGAGATTGGGCTCAAGACTGGAAAATAATGTATAACTTAGATAAGTACAGTTGTGATAGACTGAGACACTTTCTGACACCTTAGAGACACCGTATCATGTCCTGCCATTGGGTGGTATCCTTTTGGATTCGGGTCAGAATGAAGCCAGATAGAGTGAAGAAGCCAGCCAGCTTGGCAGTCATCCATTTTGTTGTGAAATCTTTAACTTATTGTTAGTTAGGAATTAGACCTCCGTTTATGTGACCCCTCCAGAACCACAGTTATGTAAGTAATTTCTCTTTATTGCTGCTTTATCCAATCGTTCTGAGATTTTTGTATTGTTCCCTTTGATGTACTCCAGGATGTAGTCAATGTATTCACTGAGGCATATGAAAGCATGGGCCTTAGGTTTAACATCCATAAGACAAAAGTCCTCCACCAGCCTGTCACCGCCGCTCAGCATTGCCCTCCAATAATCAAGATCCACGGCGCGGCCCTGGACAACGTGGACCATTTCCCATATCTCGGGAGCCTCTTATCAACAAAGGCAGACATTGATGCGGAGATTTAACAATCTCTCCAGTGCACCAGTGCAGATTCGGCCGTCTGAGGAAGAGAGTGTTTGAAGACCAGGCCCTCAAATCTACCACGAAGCTCATGGTCTACAGGGCTGTAGTAATACCCACCCACTTGTATGTCTGAGGCATGAACGATGTATAGAAGACACCTCAAATCGCTGGAGATATATCACCAACGATGTCTCCGCAAGATCCTGCAAATCCCCTGGGAGGACAGGCACACCAACATCAGCGTCCTCGACCAGGCTAACATCCCCAGTATTGAAGCATTGACCACACTCGATCAGCTTCACTGGGCAGGCCACATAGTTCGCATGCCAGATACGAGACTCCCTAAGCAAATGCTTTATGCGGAGCTCCTTCGTGGTAAACGAGCCAAAGGAGGAGAGCAGAAACGTTATAAGGACACTCTCAAAGCCTCCCTGGTAAAGTGCGACATCACCACTGACACCTGGGAGACCCTGGCCAAAGACCGCCCAAGGTGGAGAAAGTACATCCGGGAGGGCGTTGAACACTTCGAGTCTCAACGCAAAGAGCATGAAGAGGCCAAGTGCAGGCAGTGGAAGGAGAGCGCGGCAAACCAGCCCCACCAACCCCTTCCCTCAACGAATGTCTGTCCCACCTGTAACAGTGTCTGTGGCTCTCATATCGGACTATTCAGCCATCAAAGAACTCACGTTGGGAGTGGAAGCAAGTCTTCCTCGATTCTGAGGGACTGCCTATGATGATTAATATGTCCTTACTATACAGTACAAATGCACACGAGGCCCATACTAGAGAGAAGGTCACCCTGTGACCAGTAACCTTTATTTTCCAGCACTGAAGTGATGAAGGTGGGTGGAGTTTCCCCTTTTATACCTGAAAGTCTAGGTTAGGAGTGTCTCCCACAAGTTCACCACCTAGTGGTCAGTGTTCTCACGGTGTACAACTTAGGTCAGTTTATACATGGATTACAATGACAGTTGAATACATGACATCACCTCCCCCCCAAAGTCTAATTGGGATCATAGGTTAAGTCTCTCTGGTGGTTTATGCTCCCTTGTAAAGCGCCTGAGTTGGGGCTCCGGTTGTTGGGCGCTGGCCTGAGTGTCTGCTGTTTGCGGTGCCTCAGGCCTGTCTGGACTGTCCACAGTGACTGGGCTCTCCTCCACTTGGTTCCGTTGTTCGGTCACCTGTGGTGGAGTGAACTCTACATCGTGTTCTTCCTCTGCTTCTTCTATGGGGTTGCTGAATCTCCTTTTTGTTTGATCCACGTGTTTGCGGCAGATTTGTCCATTGGTAAGTTTAATTACAAGAATCCTATTCCCCTCTTTGGCAATCACAGTGCCTGCGAGCCATTTGGGCCCTGCAGCATAGTTGAGGACAAAGACAGGGTCATTGACATCAAGACATCGCGCCCTCGCATTCCTGTCATGGTAGTCACATTGTGACCGGCGCCTGCTCTTAATAATTTCTTTCGTGGTGGGGTGTATGAGGGATAACCTGGTTTTGAGTGTCCTTTTCATTAGCAGCTCTGCGGGTGGAACCCCTGTGAGCGAGTGTGGTCGGGATCTATTGGCCAACAGGAGGCGTGATAGGCGGCTTTGTAGAGAACCCCCTTGGATTCTGAGCATCCCCTGTTTGATTATCTGCACTGCTCGTTCCGCCTGGCCGTTTGAGGCCGGCTTGAATGATGGCATTCTGACATGGTTGATACCATTTCCTGCCATGAAGTCCTGGGACTCAATGCTTGTAAAGCACGGGCCATTGTTGCTGACCAAGATGTCCGGTAGACCATGGGCGGCGAACATTGCCCGTAGACTTTCTGCCGTGGCAGAGGATGTACTTGAATTGAGAATGTCACACTCAATCCACTTGGAGTAGGCGTCTACGACAACCAAAAACATTTTTCCCATGAAAGGATCTGCGTAGTCCACATGGATGCGTGACCATGGCTTGGCGGGCCAGGACCAGGGGCTAAGGGGGGCTTCCCTGGGCGCATTGCCCAGCTGGGCACACATGTTGCGCCTGTGAACACAAAGTTCCAGGTCTGCATCTATCCCTGGCCACCAAACGTGTGACCTGGCAATTGACTTCATCATGACAATGCCCGGGTGCTCATTGTGAAGTTCTCTGATGAACGCCTCTATGCCCATCTGGGGCATGACTACTCGGTTTCCCCATAGTAGGCAATCGGCCTGAATCGAGAGTTCATCCTTGCGCCTGTGAAATGGTTTAAATTCCTCAGGGCATGCCCCGTACGTGGCTGCCCAGTCCCCATTCAGGACACATTTCTTGACTAAAGACAGTAGCGGGTCTCTATTTGTCCAGATTTTGATCTGACGGGCTATCACAGGTGAGCCTTCGCTTTCGAAAGCTTCAACAGCCATGACCATCTCAGCAGCATGCTCGGTTGCCCCCTCAGTGGTGGCTAGTGGGAGCCTGCTGAGTGCATCGGTGCAGTTTTCAGTGCCCGGTCTGTGCCAAATTGTATAGTCATAGGCGGCTAACGTGAGTACCCACCTCTGTATGCGGGCCGACGCATTTGCATTTATGGCCTTGTTGTCGGCCAAAAGGGACGTTAGGGGTTTGTAATCTGTCTCCAGCTCAAATTTCCTGCCAAACAGGTACTGGTGCATTTTTTTTACTGCATATACACATGCAAGTGTTTCCTTTTCTACCATCCCGTAGCCCCTTTCTGCCTGGGACAGACTTCTGGAGGCATAAGCTACCAGTTGTAACTGACCCTTGGCATTAACATGCTGCAACACACACCATTGATAGGTATTGATGGCCCATTACTGGCCGCATTGTCCCTTGCGATGGCATGAATCGACGTTCAGCTAGCCATTGTCTCTGTTGAATTCCCCCTTTGGGTTCGACTACATGCTCGGGCATGCCCAATTGCCCCGTCTGCCTGGAGAACTGTGTGCCGCGTTAACAATGTTGACTCCCTGTCCATTTGCTGCATTTAAACCAAACATCATTCTGGTCTCTTCCTCCCCTGAGATAAATGTCTGGGCCAGCAAAGCCACCGTTTCCAGGGTCAAGTCTTTGGTCTCAATCAGTTTCCTGAAAACCCCAGCGTGCCCGATGCCCTCAATAAAAAGTCTCGCAGCATCTCTGCTCTGCATGCATCTGGGAACTTACATAGGCTCGCCAGTCACCGGAGATCTGCCACAAAGTCTGGAACGCTTTGCCCTCCTCGCTGCCGGTGCGTGTAAAACCGGTGTCTTGCCATATGCATGCTGCTCGCCGGTTTGAAGTGTTCCCCGATCAACTTACTGAGCTCTTCAAAAGTCTTGTCCACCGGCTTCTCTGGCGCTAGAAGGTCCTTCATCAGGAAGTACATCCTGGATCCACAAACCGTCAGGAGATGACCCTGCGTTTGTCGGCCGAATCCTGTCCCAGCCATTCCTTAGTGACGAAACTTTGCTGTAGTCTCTCAATAAAATCGTCCCAATCATCACCAACACAATACCTCTCTCATCTGTGCTGCTAGTGGCCATGCTCACGTGGTTTAAATCCCAGTTTCTCGTCGCCAATAATATGTCCTTACTCTACAGTACAAGTGCACACGAGGCCCATACTAGAGAGAAGGTCACCCTGTGACCAGTAACCTTTATTTGCCAGCATTGAAGTGATGAAGGTGGGTGGAGCTTCCCCTTTTATACCTGAAAGTCCAGGTTAGGAGTGTCTCCACAAGTTCACCACCTCGTGGTCAGTGTTCTCACGGTGTACAACTTAGGTCAGTTTATACATGGATTACAATGACAGTTGAATACATGACAATGATAACTATAAGAAATCTAGAGTCTGTCTTTTTGTTTATATTTTATAGTTCAACACATACATTTATTAAAGGATTTGGATTCTGAAGCTCTGATCTTTAGCCATATTTCTTGGTGTTGTGGTTGACACTAGTTGAGGAAATAAGAGCCACGCTTGCCGCAAGCTACATTCTTACAGAACCTAGTACAGTTAAATAACTTTGATGAACCGACTTAAGAATTACCCCTGAGTAATTGCCCAGTGGTCACTACACAGAACGATCATCATGTCAGGCGTCCCTGATATCACACTGATCCCCCTTCACGGTGAAACGCAACGCCCAGAGCTCGATGAGATCTCTCCCAGTACTACAGATCCTTCGAGTCGACCACACAGAGAGAGCCATCCCACTTTGAAAGCTCTCAACTATGATATAGAAGCACGGGAAAGGAAACTACATCAACACTGGAGGAAAACCGAACAAATTCTCGAAAACCTACAAGGTGCCCCGGATGCCGAAACCACCCTTCAAATGAATTTGACTGAAGCCTGCTCTGTACTCCGGACGTACACTGAGTTATGGTCTGTGCTCAAGGACCTCTACACCCAAGGCAAAATGGGAACATTCAAGGAAGATGCCCAACAAACTAAATCAACCTTTCTAGAAAACTGCAACCTCGCGAACAGCGCCATCACCCACGCGTTGGAGCAGGTCCACACCTTGGCCCTAGAATCACGCTCAAACGTCAGCAGACAGTCGGGACACTCGGCAAGGAGCTCAAAATCATCGTCCTCAGTTCTGAGTGCCCGGGTCAAAGCTCTAGCCAATGCTGCTGCCTCAGCCGAGAACGCAGCCTATGAAAAGGCCATAGCGAAACGAACAGCTCAGTTGAAAGCTCAACGGGCAGCTGAAGAACCGACAAGGGCAAAAGCAGAAGCGGAACAACTAGCAAAATGTGCTACGGCCGAGGCAGACCTCCGGATACTTTGTCTTAGACAAACCACCGCCATAGAGAGAGCAAGGTTGGATGCGATACGGAAAGCGAGCAAGATGAACGGACAGCTGTGCCCAGACCTCAGCAGAACAGACCTCAAATGACCATGCCTTGCAATTCCGAGACCTCGCTGACATGTTGGCTAGGTCTGCCCCAGTAAACCAGCTTCGGGCAGCAGCCCTGATCATTCAACTATCCATAACGGAACAAACAGCTGTCCAGCACCCATCAGCACAGTACCTATCGGCACGGCACCGAACGACTCAAGCTCCTCTCCTCACGAGATGGCAACCAACAAGAAGGATCTATTCCTCAATCTGACAAGAGAAATTTCCGACACTCTCACTCGTCAGCGTCAGCCTGCACACGAGCCCAATGTCTATGATGGGGACCCTATCATGTTTAAGCCATGGCGCTACGCATTTGAAACCATGGTAGACCAGGCCCACACTCCAGCCACACAGAAGCTTACCTTTCTCACCAAATTTACAAAAGGGAAGGTGAAGATACTGGTGGACAGGTTCCGGCACTGGTACGTTTCTGACCCTGAAATGGACAACCAAGAAGCACGGAAGGAACTCAAAGAGAGATTTGGCAACAAGACAAAAATCACAACATCCGTCCTTCAAAAATTTGACTGCTTTCCTAAGTTCAAGGCAGACAAAAGCCACCAACTTCTTGAACTTGCCGATTCGTGCCTGGACGTTGCAGCACAGATGGAAGACTTGCCTGACTTGAAGGTGCTTAATTACCCCCACTATCTTCATCCAATTCTCGACAAGCTTCCTACCTACATACACAACACCTGGAGGTGGTGTGTATCAGAGTATAAGACTGCTAAGGGCAGCTACCCTCCTTTCACCGTGCTGGCTAGATTCCTGAAAGATGAAGCCAGACTGCACAATGACCCTGACCTTTACCCATCAAGCCAGGTCCATCATCCAACCTCGGAGAGGACAGGAATGAACAAAGTCCCAGCTCTTCTCTTCGTTTTCTTGGCAACATCTACACCCACGAAGTCGGCGCCCACGCTGCAAGCCTCAGAGAAATGCCTCTACTATGACGGGCAAGGCCATCATCTGACGGATTGCATCGCCATCAGCTGAAAGCTCATTCAAGAGCAAAGAGAATTCTGTAAATCCAATGTCCTGTGTTTCAGGTGTGGTAACAACCGCAGAATACAAGACTGCAAGACCAAGGTGCAATGTAACAATGTGCAATATCCCAACAGTGGATAGTCTAGGGGCTATAGGCGGGGAGGAACTTAACACAATCATAATTACTAAGGAGTTGGTACTCAGTAAGATAATGGGACTAAAGGCAGACAAATCCCCTGGACCTGATGGCTTTATCCTAGGACCTTAAGAGAAGTAGCGGTAGGGATTGTGGATGCATTGGTTGTAATTTACCAAAATTCCCTGGATTCTGGGGAGGGCCCAGCAGATTGGAAAACTGCAAATGTAACGTCCCTATTTAAAAAAGGAGGCAGACAAAAAGCAGGAAACTATAGACCAGTTAGCCTAACATCTGTGGTTGGGAAAATGTTGGAGTCCATTATTAAAGAAGCAGTAGCAGGACATTTGCGAAAGCATAATTCGGTCAAGCAGAGTCAGCATGGATTTATGAAGGGGAAGTTGTTGTGTCTTAGGATGCTCTGATAATGACTTCATGAGGCAATGTATTGTATTTGAACTGTAGTGACCTTGGTCCTTTATTGATAGCTCCAGAGTGAGGATCACACCTGGTGGCCTGCGTTTTAACCTACAAGTCTCCCACTGCTGTGCCCTCTGGTGGCACACCTTGTGATAGTACAAATAGTAGCCATGTAGGATACATGACATCACTCTCCCCCAAGCCTTTAGTGCAAATTGCCTCTGCATTGACTGTGCTGTGGGCTTAGCTCGATCTGGTTGACCCTTGGTGGGTCGTTTCAATCTTGGGTGAGTGGTTGGTGTTTTTAGTTGGCAGTAGAGTGCTGATGGTTGCTGTTTGTGTGTGTGTCCCGGACCACTCCATTCTCTCCCCACCACCACCCCGCCCGTCCCTCACCGCCCACATATAGGTTATGTCGGAGGCTCATTGCATTCATATACATTCAAGTCCAGAAAAACAAGTTTGCATTACATTTGTGATTCAGTTGTGAGACAAGTACATTAGACTGGTGAGGTGCCTTATCGATACGTACTGGGGATCGGCAACCAGTGCGTAAGGATAACCTAGTTCCAGAACGTCTGGATGGTGTCCAGGCTGTCTGGTGGCGGCGCAGTGCTCAGTGCTGGCAGTGGGAGGTCGGTTGGCTCAAGTTGCCTGCTCTTGGGGCTGTTGCTGTTGCTCCTAGCGTCGGGCAGGTTCACAGATGCCTGAGACCTCCCTGTCCTTTCTTTGCGCCCCGGGTCGCTGCTGCTCCCTAAGGAGCAGTCGTCTTGCAGTGCACAGGGGACTACTGACTCGTTAGCCTGGACGTTGTTTGGTTTGGGATCCTGGCTGGTCCCGTTCCTCTTTGGGGGGACTGTAGCGGGTGACCCTTCGTTCTCGGCTATGGCTTTGGTGGCGATGGGGTCTGGGGGCTGTGCCTTAGCACAGTTTGCTCTTTCAGGCTTGTGGTGGTTGGTGCCATCGGGTGCCTGAGAGGTGGATCTGATCAGGGGCAGTATATCGATACCAGTGCCGTTGCCCTCTTGAGATCGCTTGCTCTGCAGCTCGTGTTTATTGGCTGCTTGTGGCCACACTCCATGGTGCATAACTCTGGTCCCTGGGATGCAGGCCACAGTGTTGGGTAGCTCGCTGGACCTGTGTGCTCCCGATGGATGTTTGCCCGCTGCATTGGCAGTATGCAGTTGAAATCCTACATCGCACAATGTTTCATTACTTATTGTGAATACCCTGTAGCTCCGATCGCGATCACGCGACTTTTCCTTGCTTGTTGCATGTACACAACTCTGATCATCAGTTACACATTTTACCTCTAACTCACAGTTGCTATTACATCGCTTGAGTGTGTGGAACTGTCCCTTTAAGTGTGGTGGGTTGCAGGCCTCCTTTAAGAGAGCCTTGCTTTCTTTACCCCAATCCTCTTCTCTGTTTGGTGCCATGTGTTGCTCCATCAGCGCTGCACCTCATGGTATGGCCACCGCCATCTTTTTCTTCAGCGCATCACCTCGTGGTTTAGGCGCCATCTTTCCTCCATCCACGATGTCGACTGCGGTGATCCTCTTCTTCCCGGGTTCTGCCACCGAAGCTGGGAAGCCACCTTTGGATCCAATTTTCTTCCTCCAGAGTCCTGCCACTGGAGCCTGGAAGGTGCATTCAGGTCATCCCAGCTGGATCATCTCGACGCAGTCATGCTGAGCGGTCTGTGCCTCGGGTGCTGTGCTGGTCTGCTCTCTGGTGTCGGGTCCACCCTCAGGTGAGAGCTTGCTTTGCGTCTGAGCGCGAAGGACGTTGATTGGTGGAGGGGTGAAGTCTTCCCACTTCTAATGGATCTTCTCCATCCACCTTCTTCAGAGTAGCGTTGGTCCATCAACTGCAACAATCCACAGAGGTAACTTGTGCACCGCGCCATCATGGAATACCTTTACATCCGCACTACCAACAACTGGGATAAGTTCATTGGTGTAGGTGCACAGCTTTGCCTGAACCGGGCCAACTTGGATCGTTCAGCCTGATTGTCCCATAGCCTCTCAAAGGCTTTGTGATTCATTACTGACTGGCTCGCTCCCATGCCCACTTCCATGAAGACTGGAATGCCACCTATCTCGACTTCCATCCTCAACGGGGAACACTCAGTGGTGCAGGTAAACATGCTATATACCTCATTGTGGGGCTGAGCTGTCCCTCTGCCTATCATTTCATAATCCGCGCTAGTTCATGGCCATCTGCAGACTCTTCATCAACACAGGGAGTCATATTTCTCTCACACATTCGCTGAAGATGGCCCTTTGTGCTGCAGCCTTTGCATACATAGTCTTTAAAGCGGCACTGGTGAGCCCTGTGATTCCCTCTGCATGGGGCTACTCGGCTGGCCCCCCTCGGCGGACTCTGGGTTAAGGGACTTGGGGCCCTGTTCTCTCTTCCCTGAGACGGTTCACATTCTACAGTCCAGCCTCTAAACGGTACCACACTGTGCACAGTACCTGCTGGGTTTGAGTGCTGAGGATGAGTCATCTGCCTAGAGTCGCAGGTCGAGGTCATGAATGCCTGCCTCACGGAGATGGCCTTCTGCAGTGTGACTGTGGTATCCGCCGACAGTAGCTTATGAAGGAGGCCCTCATGGCCGATTCCAATTACAAAAATGTCCCGCAGCGCTTCGGTGAGGTGGTCGCCGAAATCACACAGTGCCGCCAGCCTCTTGAGGTCTGCAGCGTATTTCGCGATTTCCTGGCCTTCGGGCCGTCGATGGGTATAGAAATGGTGTCTGGCTGTGAGGATGCTCTCCTTGGGCTTGAGTTGCTCATGGATCAGTGTTACGAGCTCCTCATACATCTTGGTCGTTGTCTTCGCTGGTGCCAGCAAGTCCGTGACGAGGCCATAGACAATGGGCTCACAACTGGTTAGCAGAATAGCTCTGCGCTTGCCAGCCTGTGTGGCCGGGTTGTCCACATGGGATTGGGGGTAGTGTGCTGACGTGGATTGAGAACTAGTTGTCAGACAGGAAGCAAAGAGTAGGAGTAAATGGGTACTTTTCAGAATGGCAGGCAGTGACTAGTGGGGTACCGCAAGATTCTGTGCTGGGGCCCCAGCTGTTTACATAGAAACATAGAAACATAGAAACATAGAAAATAGGTGCAGGAGCAGGCCATTCAGCCCTTCTAGTCTGCACCGCCATTCAATGAGTTCATGGCTGAACATGAAACTTCAGTACCCCCTTCCTGCTTTCTCGCCATAACCCTTGATCCCCCGAGTAGTAAAGACTTCATCTAACTCCCTTTTGAATATATTTAGTGAATTGGCCTCAACTACTTTCTGTGGTAGAGAATTCCACAGGTTCACCACTCTCTGGGTGAAGAAGTTTCTCCTCATCTCGGTCCTAAATGGCTTACCCCTTATCCTCAGACTGTGACCCCTGGTTCTGGACTTCCCCAACATTGGGAACATTCTTCCTGCATCTAACCTGTCTAAACCCGTCAGAATTTTAAACGTTTCTATGAGGTCCCCTTTCATTCTTCTGAACTCCAGTGAATACAAGCCCAGTTGATCCAGTCTTTCTTGATAGGTCAGTCCCGCCATCCCGAGAATCAGTCTGGTGAATCTTCGCTGCACTCCCTCAATAGCAAGAATGTCCTTCCTCAAGTTAGGAGACCAAAACTGTACACAATACTCCAGGTGTGGCCTCACCAAGGCCCTGTACAACTGTAGCAACACCTCCCTGCCCCTGTATTCAAATCCCCTCGCTATGAAGGCCAACATGCCATTTGCTTTCTTAACCGCCTGCTGTACCTGCATGCTAACCTTCAATGACTGATGTACCATGACACCCAGGTCTCGTTGCACCTTCCCTTTTCCTAATCTGTCACCATTCAGATAATAGTCTGTCTCTCTGTTTTTACCACCAAAGTGGATAACCTCACATTTATCCACATTATACTTCATCTGCCATGCATTTGCCCACTCACCTAACCTATCCAAGTCACTCTGCAGCCTCATAGCATCCTCCTCGCAGCTCACACTGCCACCCAACTTAGTGTCATCCGCAAATTTGGAGATACTGCATTTAATCCCCTCGTCTAAATCATTAATGTACAATGTAAACAGCTGGGGCCCCAGCACAGAACCTTGCGGCACCCCACTAGTTACTGCCTGCCATTCTGAAAAGTACCCGTTTACTCCTACTCTTTGCTTCCTGTCCGACAACCAGTTCTCAATCCACGTCAGCACACTACCCCCAATCCCTTGTGCTTTAACTTTGCACATTAATCTCTTGTGTGGGACCTTGTCGAAAGCCTTCTGAAAGTCCAAATATACCACATCAACTGGTTCTCCTTTGTCCACTTTACTGGAAACATCCTCAAAAAATTCCAGAAGATTTGTCAAGCATGATTTCCCTTTCACAAATCCATGCTGACTTGGACCTATCATGTCACCATTTTCCAGATGCACTGCTATGACATCCTTAATAATTGATTCCATCATTTTACCCACTACTGAGGTCAGGCTGACCGGTCTATAATTCCCTGTTTTCTCTCTCCCTCCTTTTTTAAAAAGTGGGGTTACATTAGCTACCCTCCACTCGATAGGAACTGATCCAGAGTCAATGGAATGTTGGAAAATGACTGTCAATGCATCCGCTATTTCCAAGGCCACCTCCTTAAGTACTCTGGGATGCAGTCCATCAGGCCCTGGGGATTTATCGCCCTTCAATCCCATCAATTTCCCCAACACAATTTCCCGACTAATAAAGATTTCCTTCAGTTCCCCCTCCTTACTAGACCCTCTGACCCCTTTTATATCCGGAAGGTTGTTTGTATCCTCCTTAGTGAATACCGAACCAAAGTACTTGTTCAATTGGTCTGCCATTTCTTTGTTCCCCGTTATGACTTCCCCTGATTCTGACTGCAGGGGTCCTACGTTTGTCTTTACTAACCTTTTTCTCTTTACATATCTATAGAAACTTTTGCAATCCACCTTAATGTTCCCTGCAAGCTTCTTCTCGTATTCTATTTTCCCTGCCCTAATCAAACCCTTTGTCCTCCTTTGCTGAGTTCTAAATTTCTCCTAGTCCCCAGGTTCGCTGCTATTTCTGGCCAATTTGTATGCCACTTCCTTGGCTTTAATACAATCCCTGATTTCCCTAGATAGCCACGGTTGAGCCACCTTCCCTTTTTTATTTTTACGCCAGACAGGAATGTACAATTGTTGTAATTCATCCATGCGGTCTCTAAATGTCTGCCATTGCCCATCCACAGTCAACCCCCTAAGTATCATTCGCCAATCTATCCTAGCCAATTCACGCCTCATACCTTCAAAGTTACCCTTCTTTAAGTTCTGGACCATGGTCTCTGAATTTACTGTTTCATTCTCCATCCTAATGCAGAATTCCACCATATTATGGTCACTCTTCCCCAAGGGGCCTCACACAATGAGATTGCTAATTAATCCTCTCTCATTACACAACACCCAGTCTAAGATGGCCTCCCCCCTAGTTGGTTCCTCAACATATTGGTCTAGAAAACCATCCCTTATGCACTCCAGGAAATCCTCCTCCACCGTATTGCTTCCAGTTTGGCTAGCCCAATCTATGTGCATATTAAAGTCACCCATTATAACTGCTACACCTTTATTGCATGCACCCCTAATTTCCTGTTTGATGCCCTCCCCAACATCCCTATCACTGTTTGGAGGTCTGTACACAACTCCTACTAACGTTTTTTGCCCTTTGGTGTTCTGCAGCTCTACCCATATAGATTCCACATCATCCAAGCTAATGTCTTTCCTAACTATTGCATTAATCTCCTCTTTAACCAACAATGCTACCCCACCTCCTTTTCCTTTTATTCTATCCTTCCTGAATGTTGAATACCCCTGAATGTTGAGTTCCCAGCCCTGATCATCCTGGAGCCACGTCTCTGTAATCCCAATCACATCATATTTATTAACATCTATTTGCACAATTAATTCATCCACCTTATTGCGGATACTCCTTGCATTAAGACACAAAGCCTTCAGGCTTGTTTTTTTAACACCCTTTGTCCTTTTAGAATTTTGCTGTACAGTGGCCCTTTTTGTTCTTTGCCTTGGGTTTCTCCGCCCTCCACTTTTCCTCATCTCCTTTCTGTCTTTTGCTTTTGCCTCCTTTTTGTTTCCCTCTGTCTCCCTGCATTGGTTCCCATCCCCCTGCCATATTAGTTTAAATCCTCCCCAACAGCACTAGCAAACACTCCCCCTAGGACATTGGTTCCGGTCCTGCCCAGGTGCAGACCGTCCGGTTTGTACTGGTCCCACCTCCCCCAGAACCGGTCCCAATGCCCCAGGAATTTGAATCCCTCCCTGCTGCACCACTGCTCAAGCCACGTATTCATCTGCGCTATCCTGCGATTCCTACTCTGACTATCACGTGGCACTGGTAGCAATCCCGAGATTACTACTTTTGAGGTCCTACTTTTTAATTTAGCTCCTAGCTCCTTAAATTCGTTTCGTAGGACCTCATCCCTTTTTTTACCTATGTCGTTGGTACCAATGTGCACCACGACAACTGGCTGTTCGCCCTCCCATTTCAGAATGTCCTGCACCCGCTCCGAGACATCCTTGACCCTTGCACCAGGGAGGCAACATACCATCCTGGAGTCTCGGTCGCGGCCGCAGAAACGTCTATCTATTCCCCTCACCATTGAATCCCCTATCACTATTGCTGTCCCACTCTTTTTCTTGCCCTCCTGTGCAGCAGAGCCAGCCACGGTGCCATGAACTTGGCTGCTGCTGCCCTCCCCTGATGAGTCATCCCCCTCAACAGTACTCAAAACAGTGTATCTGTTTTGCAGGGGGATGACCACAGGGGACCCCTGCACTACTTTCCTTGCACTACTCTTCCTGCTGGTCTTCCATTCCCTAGCTGGCTGTGGACCCTTTCCCTGCGGTAAGACCAACTCACTACACGTGATACTCACGTCATTCTCAGCATCGTGGATGCTCCAGAGTGAATCCACCCTCAGCTCCAATTCCGTAACGCGGACCGTCAGGAGCTGGAGGTGGATACACTTCCTGCACACGTAGTCGTCAGGGACACCGGAAGTGTCCCTGAGTTCCCACATGGTACAGGAGGAGCATAACACCCGACCGAGCTCTCCTGCCATGACTTAACCCTTAGATACACTTACATTGTACATTAATGATTTAGACGAGGGGATTAAATAGAGTATCTCCAAATTTGCGGATGACACTAAGTTGGGTGGCAGTGTGAGCTGCGAGGAGGATGCTATTCGGCTACAGAGTGACTTGGATAGGTTAGGTGAGTGGGCAAATGCACGGCAGATGAAGTATAATGTGGATAAATGTGAGGTTATCCACTTTGGTGGTAAAAACAGAGAGACAGACTATTATCTGAATGGTGACAGATTAGGAAAAGGGAAGGTGCAACGAGACCTGGGTGTCATGGTACATCAGTCATTGAAGGTTGGCATGCAGGTACAGCAGGCGGTTAAGAAAGCAAATGGCATGTTGGCCTTCATAGCGTGGGGATTTGAGTACAGGGGCAGGGAGGTGTTGCTACAATTGTACAGGGCCTTGGTGAGGCCACACCTGGAGTATTGTGTACAGTTTTGGTCTCCTAACTTGAGGAAGGACATTCTTGCTATTGAGGGAGTGCAGCGAAGATTCACCAGACTGATTCCCGGGATGGTCGGACTGATCTATCAAGAAAGACTGGATCAACTGGGCTTGTATTCACTGGAGTTCAGAAGAATGAGAGGGGACCTCATAGAAACGTTTAAAATTCTGACGGGTTTAGACAGGTTAGATGCAGGAAGAATGTTCCCAATGTTGGGGAAGTCTAGAACCAGGGGTCACAGTCTAAGGATAAGGGGTAAGCCATTTTGGACCGAGATGAGGAGAAACCTCTTCACCCAGAGAGTGGTGAACCTGTGGAATTCTCTACCACAGAAAGTAGTTGAGGCCAATTCACTAAATATATTCAAAAGGGAGTTAGATGAAGCCCTTACTACTCGGGGGATCAAGGGATATGGCGAGAAAGCAGGTACTGAAGTTTCATGTTCAGCCATGAACTCATTGAATGGCGGTGCAGGCTAGAAGGGCTGAATGGCCTGCTCCTGCACCTATTTTCTATGTTTCTATGTTTCTATGTTTCTATGTCTCCTGCCAGGTCGTTTGCTGTGAAGAAATGGTCGAGCCGCTCCACAAAGGCATCCCAATCATCACCATCGGCGAACTGCTGCAATGTACCAAGGGTAGCCATTTTTGCGTGAAAGTCCGTAATCTCATCATCAATTGTTGTGTCCTAGGATGCTCTCATAATGACTCCATGAGGCAATGTGTTGTACTTGAACTGTCGTGACCTTAGTCCTTTATTGATAGCTCCAGAGTGAGAATCACACCTGGTGGCCTGCCTTTTATACTAGGCCAGGCACACCTGTACAGGTAACCTACAAGTCTCCCACCATGTGATAGTACAAACAGTAGCCATGTAGGATACATGACAGAAGTTATGTTTGCCAAATTTGCTGAAATACTTGAGGATGTAACAAAGGGGAACCAGTGGATGTGGTGCATTTGGACTTCCAGAAGGCATTTGACAAAGTGCCACATAAAAGGTTACTTCACAAGATAACAGTTCACCGGGTTGGGGGTAATATATTAGCATTGATAGAGGATTGGCTAACGATTAGAAACAGAGAGTCGGGATAAATGGTTCATTCTCGGATTGGCAATCAGTAACTAGTGGGTGCCGCAGGGATCAGTGCTGGTACCCCAACTATTTAAATCTATATGAACAACTTGGCAGAAGGGACCGAGTGTAACGTAGCCAAGTTTGCTGACGATACAAAGATGGGAGGAAAAGCAATGTGTGAGGACACAAAAAATCTGCAAAAGGACATAGACAGGCTAACTGAGTGGGCAAAATTTTGGCAGATGGAGTATAATATTGAAAAGTGTGAGGTCATGCACTTTAGCAGTAAAAATCAAAGAGCAAGTTATTATTTAAATGGAGAAAGATTGCAAAGTGCTGCAGTACAGCGAGACCTGGGTGTACTTGTGCATGAAACACAAAAGGTTAGTATGCAGGTACAGCAAGTGATCAGGAAGGCCAATGGAATATTGGCCTTTATTGCAAAGGGGATGGAGGATAAAAGCAGGGACATCTTGCTACAGTTAAACAGGGTATTGGTGAGGCCACATCTGGAATACTGCGTGCAGTTTTGGTTTCCATATTTACGAAAGGATATACTTGCTTTGGAGGCAGTTAAGAGAAGTTTCAATAGGTTAATTCCGGAGATGAGTGGGTTGACTTATGAGGAAAGGTTGAGTAGGTTGGGCTTCTACTCATTGGAACTCAGAAGATTGAGAGGTGATCTTATTGAAACGTATGACATAGAAACATAGAAAATAGGTGCAGGAGTAGGCCATTCAGCCCTTCGAGCCTGCACCACCATTCAATAAGATCATGGCTGATCATTCACCTCAGTACCCGTTTCCTGATTTCTTTCCTTACAACTTGACCCCTTTAGCCATCAGGCCCATATCTAACTCCCTCTTGATTATATCTAATGAACTGGCATCAACAACTCTCTGCGGTAGAGAATTCCAGAGGTTAACAACACTCTGAGTGAAGAAATTTCTCCTCATCTCGGTCCTAAACGGCTTACCTCTTATCCTTAGACTGTGACCCCTGGTTCTGGACTTCCCCAACATCGGGAACATTCTTCCTGCATCTAACATGTCCAGTCCCATCAGAATTTTAATATGTTTCTATGAGATCCCCTGTCATCCTTCTAAACTCCAGTGACTACAGGCCCAGTCGATCAGTCTCTCCTCATATGTCACTCCCGCCATCCTGAGAATCAGTCTGGTGAACCTTCGTTGCACTCCCTCGATCGCAAGAACGTCCTTCCTCAGATAAGGAAATCAAAACTGAACACAACATTCCAGGTGAGGCCTCACCAAGGCCCTGTACAACTGCATTAAGGCTTCCCTGCTCCTATACTCAAATCCCCTAGCTATGAAGGCCAACATGCCATTTGCCTTCTTCACTGCCTGCTGTACCTGCATGCCAACTTGCAATGACTGATGTATCATGATACCCAGGTCTCGTTGCACCTCCCCTTTTTCTAATCTGCCACCATTCAGATATTATTCTGACTTTATGTTTTTGCCACCAAAGTGGATAACCTCACATTTATCCACATTATACTGCATCTGCCATGCATTTGCCCACTCACCTAACCTGTCCAAGTCACCCTGCAGCCTCTTAGCATCCTCCTCACAACTCACACTGCCACCCAGTTTAGTGTCATCTGCAAACTTGGAGATATTACACTCAATTCCTTCATCTAAATCATTGATGTATATTGTAAATAGCTGGGGTCCCAGCACTGAGCCCTGCGGCACCCCACTAGTCACTGCCTGCCATTCTGAAAAGGACCCGTTTATCTGTACTCTCTGCTTCCTGTCTGCCAACGAGTTCTCTATCCACATCAATACGTTACCCCCAATACCACGTGCTTTAATTTTGCACACTAATCTCTTTTGTGGGACCTTGTCAAAAGCCTTTTGAAAGTCCAAATACACCACATCCACTGGTTCTCCCTTGTCCACTCTACTGGTTACATCTCCCAAATATTCTAGAAGATTTGTCAAGCATGATTTCCCTTTCATAAATCCATGCTGACTTGGACCGATCCTGTCACTGCTTTCCAAATGTGCTGCTATTTCATCTTTAATCATTGATTCCAACATTTTCCCCACTACTGATGTCAGGCTAACCAGTCTATAATTCCCTGTTTTCACTCTCCCTCCTTTTTTAAAAAGTGGCGTTACATTAGCTAACCTCCAGTCCATAGGAACTGATCCACAGTCGATAGACTGTTAGAAAATGATCACCAATGCATCCACTATTTATAGGGCCACTTCCTTAAGTACTCTGGGATGCAGACTATCAGGCCCTGGGGATTTATCGGCCTTCAATCCCATCAATTTCCCTCACACATTTTCCTAACTAATAAGGATTTCCTTCAGTTCCTCCTTCTCGCTAGACCCTCGGTCCCCTTGTATTTCCGGAAGGTTATATGTGTCTTCCTTCATGAAGACAGAACCAAAGTATTTGTTCAATTGATCTGCCATTTCTTTGGTCCCCATTATAAATTCACCTGATTCTGACTGCAAGGGACCTACATTTGTCTTCACTACTCTTTTTCTCTTCACATATCTATAGAAGCTTTTGCTGTCAGTTTTTATGTTCCCAGCAAGCTTCCTCTCATACTTTATTTTCCCCCTCCTAATTAAACCCTTTGTTCTCCTCTGCTGAATTCTAAATTTCTCCCAGTCCTCAGGTTTGCTGCTTTTTCTGGCCATGATGGAGGAGACTGGAACTAGGGGGCATAATCTTAGATTAAGGGGCCGCACATTTAAAACTGAGATGAGGAGAAATTTATTTTCCCAGAGGGTTGTGGATCTGTGGAATTCGCTGCCTCAGAGAGCTGTGGAAGCTGGGTTAAGCCAGAGATAGGCAGTTTCTTAAACGATAAGGGATTAAGGGGTTATGGGGAGCGGGCCGGAAAGAGGACCCGAGTCCATGATCGGATCAGCCAAGATTGTATTAAGTGGCGGAGCAGGCTCGAAGGGCTGTATGGCCTACTTCTGCTCCTATTTCTTATGTTCTTCTGTTAGGAATGCCAAGCCACAGCGCATGCCTACTTCATGCACGTGACACTGAGACAGAATGGCGGGGAGACCCAGAACGAGAAGCCAATAGATGACCACCAGGTCATAGAGGCCAAAACAAAGTGCACCAGATATCTGGCTTGCCCTTCCGCATGATCTTGTTCTAAGATTGTTCTATGCAAAATCTACCACAAGGATCATCCCTTGAAATGTATCCTTGATTACGCAGTGCTGGACGACCAGTCTAAAGCCTGTTTTGGAGACATTGAAATCTTCAATGCTTTAGACCTCCCACGCCCAGCTTTCCCATATGAGCTTTCCACCTATGTTAGAGACAGAATCACAGCAGAAGGGAAACAAGCACGCGGTCTGATTGTAGAAGCAGATGACAAAACAGAACAGCTGTCTACCATCATCGAGAATGCCCACATCCCTGGACAGAAGCGAGTTCCCACATCCTGATTTCTGCGAGAGGTTTCCCCAGCTCAGGTCAGTGGCAAAAAGGATACCTGAGCTGAGAGAAGATGCAAACATCATCCTCCTCATTGGAAGAAATTGCCCTGAACCCCTCAAGATCAGAGAGTCTCGCAACAGGCCGAGAGGAACACCGTGGACACAACATACTGACCTAGGCTGGACAGACTCCAGACAGGTTTGCATGAATGGTGCAAATGAGAAAGTCCATGCCTTCATCAACCGTACCATCCTTCAGCCACAACCAGCCAACCAGGGGCCAGCAAGAAGCATATCTATGTCATCATATCATAGTCAGTCCCTCGAAATCGAGGAGGACTTGCTTCCACTCTCGAAGTGAGTTCTCTGGTGACTGAACAGTCCAATAAGGGAGCCACAGACCCTGTTACAGGTGGGACAGACATTCGTCGAGGGAAGGGGTGGGTGGGGCTGGCTTGCCGCGCACTCCTTCCGCTGCCTGCGCTTGGCCTCTTCATGTTCCTTGCGTCGAGACTCAAAGAGCTCAACGCCCTCCTGGATGGACTTTCTCCACCTCTGGCGGTCTGCGATCAGAGTCTCCCAGGTGTCAGTGGTGATATCGCACTTTACCAGGGAGGCTTTGAGGGTGTCCTTATAACGATTCTGCTGTCCACCTTTGGCTCGTTTACCATGAAGGAGCTCCGTATAAAGCATTTGCTTAGGGCGTCTCGTATCTAGCATGCGTACTATGTGGCCCACCCAGCGAAGCTGATCGAGTGTGGTCGGTGCTTCAATACTGGGGATGTTAGCCTAGTCGTAGACACAGATGTTGGTGCGCCTGTCCTCCCAGGAGATTTACAGGATCTTGCGGAGACATCGTTGGTGATATATCTCCAGCGACTTGAGGTGCCTTCTGTACATCGTCCATGCCTCAGACCCATACAGGAGGGCAGGTATTACTACAGCCCTGTAGAGCAGGAGTTTGGTGGTAGTTATCAAGATAGGCTAAAAGAGTTGGGTCTCTATACCTTAGAGCAGCGTAGACTTAAGGGGGATCTGATTGAGGTTTATGATAATTAAGGGAATAGACGGTGTTTCAGCTGATAGGTTATTTCAATTAAATAGGTTAGGCAGGACCAGAGGTCACAAATTCAAGTTGTATAGGGCTAGTTCTAGGTTAGTCGTCAGTTCTTTTCCAAGTGGACCTCTGGAACAAGCTGCCCTTTCATGTGGTGGATGCAGATTCACTGAATTCCTTCAAGCAAAAGCTGGATTTGTTTCTGGCTGCAGCAGAGATCAGCTGTTACAGAGGGTAGGTACTGCAGGGAATTCAAGGCCAGAGTGATCTCCTGGACTAGTTTTGATCGCCTAGATGGGTCAGAGAGGAATTTCCCAGATTTTTTTCCCCAAAATTTGCCTGGGTTTTTAATCTGTTTTTTTGCCTCTCCCAGGAGATCACATGATTTCGGGTGGGGTGGAGTGTATATGTTAAGATACACAAGGTATCGCAATTGTGTGGGACAGACTCGATTGACCAGATGGTCTTTACCTGTCCGTCATTGTTCATATCTAATTAGATGGGCCTGTGGGGATGAGAAAATCGCCTTCCTCATCTGTATCTAGGAACATAGGAAGATAGGAGCATAGGAACAGGAGTAGGCTATTCAGCCCCTCGAGCCTGTTCCACCATTCAATGAGATCACGGCTGATCTGAATCTTAACTCTAACTATCTGCCTTGGTTCCGTAACCCAGAATACTCCTACCTAACCAAAACCTATCAATCTCAGTTTTGACATTTTCAATTGACCTAATCTCAATAGGCTTTTGGGGGGGGAGGGGAGGGAGAGTTCCAGATTTTGACATTACCACTGAACCGTCTAGCTCTAATTTTAAGGTTATGCCCCTTTTTCTGATTTCCCTCGCCAGAGGAAATAGTTTCTCTCTATCTACCCTATCAAATCCTTTAATCATCTCTATTAATCTTCTATATTCAAGGGAATACAAGCCTACTCTATGCAACCTGTCCTCATAATTTAACCATTTTAGCCCTGCTATCATTCTGGTGAATATACGCTGCACCACTTCCTAGGCCAATATATCCTTCCTGAAGTGCAGTGTCCAGAACTGAATACAGTATGACAGATGAGGTCTCACCAGAGCTCTGTACAGCTGTAATATAACTTCCACCCTTTTTATTCCAGCCATCTTGAGAATAAGGCCAACATTCCATTAGTCTTTTTAATTATTTTTTGTACCTATTCACTAGCTTTTAGTGATTTCTGTACTTGGACCCCTAAACCTCTCTGCTCCTCCACAGTTCCTAGCTCTCTAAAGTACTCTGATCTATCTTTCTTCGATTCAAAGTAGATGGCCTTATACTTTCCGACATTGAACTCCATCTGCCACAGTTTTGCACGTTCACTTAATCTATCCATGTCGCTTTGCAACATTCTGCTCCCATCTACACTATTTACTGTGCCAAATAAGTTATTGTCATCAGCAAACTTAGATCTATGGCTCTCTAGTCTTTTATTGAATTCCTTTATAAATATATTTAAAAACTGCGGACCCTGTACAGATCTCTGGATGACACCCTAGTCACATCCTGCTAATTTAAGAACCTACCCATTATCCGTACTCTTTGGGCCCGAGTTTGGTCAAACCGAAGTTCCGCCCATGTACCGTCGAAAGGACCGCTAAGATCCTGATGGTGCTTTGGGCAGCAGTTTGGTGGAAAAATGTGGAAAAAACCGCCCGGTGGAAAAAATGGGCCTTACACGCCGATTCTGGGCAGCAGTGGGCGGTAGGTCCGATTCTGGGCGGCAAATGTGATCCTCGGCAAAGTAACACTGAGGTTAGAATCGGGCCCAGGGAGTGGGGGGGGGGAAACAGGAAAACAAATTTCAACAAATAGAAAAAAAACTTTTCCAAATTCTTCAGAGGACCCTTTCCACCAAAATCGCTGCAAAAAGAAATGAAGAAAACAAGTGCACTAAGCTTTTCTTGCAGGTCTTCATACTTACCGTTCAGGTAAGACCTGCCTCCATGTGGCAGTATTTTCTGCTGCTGGAGCAGAGGGCCGCCCGGACCAATCTCGGGAGTCAGCGGGTGGAAGGACTTTTGTCGGCGTTGCTTCCTGGTGGTCTTCTGTCCCTGCCAGCGTGAGGACCTCAGCAAACTCGCTTGGCGGGGAGAGCACCCAGAAACCAGGGAGACTGCCGAGAAAACTCGCCGGCAGCTGCCAGTAAGTCCACCAAATTCGGGCCCTCTGTCTCCTACCTCCTAACCAATTCCCTATCCAAGCCAATAGGTTGCCTCCAATTCCATAGACTTTTATTTTCGCTTAGTCTCTTATGTGGAACTTTGCTGAATGCCTTCTGGAAGTCCATATAAATAATATCCATAGACACTCCCTTATCTACCACGTTAGTTGCCTGCTCAAAAAATTCAACTAGTTTGTTAGACATGACTTACCCTTTACAAATCCATATTAGCTTTTTCTGATCAGCTTATATTTGTCCAAATGCTCAGTCACTCTGTCCCTAATAACAGATTCGAGTAACTTCCCCACAACTGACGTTAGACTACTGGGCCTATAATTTCCTAGTTTACCTCTCTTACCCTTCTTAAATAGTAGAGTGATATTGGCAATTTTTGAATCGAAGAGGACAATTCATGAATCGACAAGAGTTTTGGAAGATCATGACTAATGCATCAATAAGTTCCTTACCTACCTCTTTTAATACCCCGGGCTAGACGCTATTGGGTCCTGGAGATTTGTCTATCGTTAATGTCCTTAGTTTCTCCACTACCATTTTTTAACCTATAATACTCCCCTTGATTTATTTTTGATTTTTCTTGTATCTCTGGTATTTGATCCTCATTCTGTACTGTGAAGACAAATACAAAGTAGCTATTTAGTAAGTCTGCCATTTCCTGATTTCCAATTACAATATCGCCTGTGTCTGTCATTAAGCCCTCCTCTTTCTCTTAATAGATTTGTAGAAACCTGTAGTATTGTCCTTGATATCCCTCATAAGCTTTTTCTCATATTCCCTTTTTGCAGCTCTTACCACTTTCTTGCCTTCGTATAAGTCCTTTCTTTTAGTTTTATATTATCTGTCACTTCTCTTGTTGACCAAGGTGTTTAATTACACAAGTAGAACTCTTGCCCTTTAGTCATTTGTACAGGTCTTGTAGTCTACCAAATAATTTCTGAACAACTCCCACTGTTCATCCATAGTTTAACCATTAATTGTTTTACCCAGTATTTGTGGTCGATTTCTGCCTCATCCTTCCAAAGTTAGCCTGCCCTAAACCTAAAACCTTGGTTCTTGACTCACCCTTTCCCTCTCAAATGGAATATCAAATTCTATTATATTATGGTCACTGTTGGATAGGTGTTCCCTTACCGTTAGATTATTGACTAATTCAGGCTCATTTCTCATGACTAATTCCTGTTTTCTTGTTGATTCAAGAATATATTGTTCCAGAAAACTGTCCTGAATATACTCAAAAACTTCGCTGCCTTTGGTTCTGCTTCCCCCAGTCTATGTGACAATGAAAGTCTCCCATTATCTCCCACTACTCTGTTTCAACTACTTGGAAAACATATTTATGCAAAGTTTGATTTTATTTTCCAAATTTTTGCTAATCGCACTGGTACTGATTTAATATTTCATTAGAGAGTGCCACTAACGCCACTCCCCTCCGTCCATACCAATCATCACCACCCACTTAGAGTCTGCCAGCGGATTACCAATCTCTGCATTTCCCGCCAGAATGTCGGTTCACTCATGAAAAAGGACCTTGCTATCTGTTATATATATAAACCTGTACATACCTTGTTTAACCACCAGAGGGCTCATCCTCTGGAGTTGCAAGGGATACCACAATCCCTTGGGAGCACCTGGTACATGGGGAGGCCTCACAGGCTGGAGAGGCACTCTGGAGACCTGTAATACGTTACTTTAAGCTTACAGTATCTGGTCAGATTCTTTATTCAAGACAACTGGCGACGAGATACAGATGACGAACCCCACCGCAACAATGCAGAGAACCGTGGGCATCCTGGAGAAATTTTTGGAGTGAGTTGATTGGGAAACCTTTGTGGAGTGACTCAACCAATACTTTGTGGCAAATGAGCTGGAAGGAGAAGCGAATGCTGCCAAATGAAGGGCAATCCTCCTCACCGTTTGCGGGGCACCAACGTATGGCCTCAGGAAAAATCTGCTCGCTCCAGCGAAACCCACAGAGAAGTCATATGATGATTTGTGCACACTGGTTCGGGAGCATCTAAACCCGAAGGAAAGCGTTCTGATGGCGAGGTACCGGTTCTACATGTACAAGAGGTCTGAAGGCCAGGAAGTGGCGAGCTACGTCACTGAGCTAAGGCGCATTGCAGGACGTTGAGAATTTGAAGGACATTTGGAGCACATACTCAGGGACTTCTTTGTACTTGGCATTGGCCATGAAGTAATACTTCGCAAACTTTTGACTGTAGAGACCACAACCTTGAGTAAAGCCATAGCGATAGCTGAGGCGTTCATCGCCATCAGTGACAATACCAAACAAATCTCTCAGCACACTAGTACTGCTGCAAGTACTCTGAACAAAGTAATGCAGTTTTTGAATCGTAACGTACAGGGCAGGACTCACATGCCTGCAGCTGCACGCCCGCAGATGTCTCAGAGTCCACCATCAAGGATGGTGAATTCAAAGCCATTAACACCTTGTTGGCGCTGCGGAGGTGATCATCATTTCCATTCCTGCCGCTTCAAAGGATACGTTTGCAAGGGCTGTTGAACAATGGGACACCTCCAACATATGTGCAGGGGAGCAGCAAACCCTGCTAATCCTGCAAACCACCATGTTGCAGAAGTGGACAGATCCACCGTGGATCACGACGAACCAGAGCCTCAGACTGAGGAGGCAGAGGTATATGGAGTGCACACATTTACCACAAAGTGTCTCCCGATAATGCTGAAGGTTGAATTAAATGGACTCCCGGTGTCAATGGAGCTGGACCCGAGCGCAAGCCAGTCCATAATGAGTAAAAAGACTTTTGATAAATTGTGGTGCAGCAAGGCCTCAAGGCCAGTCCTGACTCCCATTCGTACTAAACTGAGAACGTACACAAAGGAACTGATTCCCGTAATCGGCAGTGCTACCGTAAAGGTCTTACCAGTCTGGGTGGTACCGGGCGATGGCAGGAGCTGGCTGGGAAAGATACGCTGGAACTGGGATGACTTCCTAGCGCTTTCGTCCGTTGACAACACTTCATGTGCCCAGGTCCTAAACAAGTTCCCCTCACTGTTCAAACCGGGCATCGGGAAGTTCCAAGGAGCAAAAGTGCAGATCCACTTGATTCCGGGAGCACGACCCATCCATCACAAGGTGAAAACGGTACCGTACATGATGAGAGGGTGGAGATCGAGCTGGACCAGCTGCAATGAGAGGGCATCATTTCGGCGATCCAATTCAATGAGTGGGCCAGTCCAATTGTTCCAGTCCTCAAGGAAGACGGCACCGTCAGAATCTCTGGTGATTACAAAGTAACTATCAATCGTTTCTCCCTGCAGGATCAATACCCGCTACCAAAGAAAGACGACCTATTTACAACGCTGGAGGGAGGAAAAATGTTCACAAAGCTGGATTTGGCCTCGGCCTACAAGACGCAGGAGCTGAAGGAATCTTCGAAAGGCCTCACCTGCATCAACACGCACAAAGGTCTCTTCATTTACAACAGATGCACATTTGGGATTCGATCAGCCGCGACGATATTCCAGAGGAACATGGAAAACTTGCTGAAGTCGGTCCCGTGCACCATGGTCTCCAGGACGACATCTTGGTTACAGGTCGGGACACCGTCGAGCACCTGCAGAACCTGGAGGAGGTTCTTAGTCAGCTTAATTGTGTGGGGTTCAGGTTAAAACGCTCAAAGTGTGTTTTCCTGGCACCTGAAGTGGAGTTCCTGGGGAGAAGAATCGCGGCGGACGGCATCAGGCCCACTGATTCGAAGACGGAGGCAATCAAGAACGCACCAAGACCACAGAACGTGACGGAACTGCGATCATTTCTTGGACTCCTGAACTACTTTGGTAACTTCTTACAGGGTCTTAGCACACGGTTAGAACCACTGCACTCTTTACCGCATAAAGGAGATGAATGGGTATCGGGTAAAAGCCAAGAAAATGCCTTTGAGAAAGCTAGGAAACTGTTATGCTCAAACAAATTGCTTGTGTTGTATGATCCATGTAAGCGTTTGGTACTAGCATGTGATGCGTCGTCATACGGTGTCGGGTGTGTATTGCAACAAGCTAATGAGTCTGGGAAATTGCAACCGGTTGCTTATGCATCCAGAAGTCTGTCTAAGGCTGAGAGGGCCTACAGCATGATCGAAAAAGAAGTGTTAGCGTGTGTTTATGGGGTAAAGAAAATGCATCAATATCTGTTTGGGCTCAAATTTGAATTGGAAACCGACTATAAGCCATTAATATCCCTCTTTTCTGAAAGTAAGGGGATAAATACGAATGTATCGGCCTGGATCCAGAGATGAGCGCTCACATTGTCCGCATTACGCCATCCACCACAGGCCAGGCACAGAAAACTGTGCCGATGCTCTCAAAAGGCTGCCATTGCCCACCACGGGGGTGGAGATGGCACATCCCGCAGATTTAGTTATGGTAATGGAAGCATTCGAGAGTGAGCAATCACCTGTTACCGCCCGACAGATTAGAACCTGGACGAGCCAGGACCCCTTACTGTCCTTCGTAAAAAACCGTGTGCTCCACAGGAGTTAGTCTAGTGTCCCGTTAGAGAATCAGGAAGAAATAAAGCCGTACCAGCGTCGCAGAGATGAAATGTCCATACAGGCAGACTGCCTCCTATGGGGTAATCGGGTAGTTGTGCCAAAAAAGGGCAGGGACACTTTCATTAGTGACCTCCACAGTACCCACCCAGGCATTGTAATGATGAAAGCGATAGCCCGATCCCACGTGTGGTGGCCCGGTATCGATGCAGACTTAGAGTCATGCGTGGACAAATGTAATACATGTTCACAGTTAAGCAATGCCCCCAGGGAGGCGCCACTAAGTTTATGGTCCTGGCCCTCCAAACCGTGGTCCAGAGTCCATGTCGACTATGCAGGCCCATTCTTGGGAAAAATGTTCCTTGTGGTTGTAGATGTATACTCCAAATGGATTGAATGTGAGATAATATCGGCTAGCATGTCCACTGCCACCATTGAAAGACTACGGGCCATGTTTGCCACACACGGCATGTCTGATGTCCTTGTGAGTGACAATGGGCCGTGCTTCACCAATGCCGAGTTCAAAGAGTTCATGACCCGCAATGAGATCAAACATGTCACATCTGCCTCGTTTAAACCAGCGTCCAATGGTCAGGCAGAGCGAGCAGTGCAAACTATCAAGCAGAGCTTGAAGAGGGTAACTGAAGGCTCACTGCAGACTCGCCTATCCTGAGTCCTGCTTAGTTACTGCACAAGACCCCACTCACTCACTGGGGTTCCCCCCGCTGAACTGCTCATGAAAAGGGTACAAAAGACAAGGCTCTCGTTAGTCCACCCTGATCTACACGAATAAGTAGAGAGCAGGCAGCTTCAACTGAATACATATCATGATCGCGCAAATGTGTCACGCAAAATCGAGATTAATGATCCTGTATTTGTGTTGAACTATGGACAAGGTCCCAAGTGGCTTCCCGGAACTGTCGTGGCCAAAGAGGGGAGTAGGGTGTTTCTGGTCAAACTTTCAAATGGACTCACCTGCAGAAAACACTTGGACCAAACCAAACTCAGATTCACGGATTATCCAGAACAACTCACAATAGATTCTACCTTTTTCGACCCTCCAACACACACAAGTGGCAACCGACCCAGCGGTTGACCACGAAGCAGAACCCATCACCTGCAGCAGCCCAGCAGGACTCACCACACCCAGCAGCCCAGAAAGGCCAGCTGCACAGCAGCCCAGCGAGTGCCCAACAAACGACTCACCAAAACCAGCATTTGTACCGAGACAATCAACCAGGGAAAGGAAGGCCCCAGATCGACTCATATTGTAAATAGTTACACTATTGACTTTGGGGGGGTGTGTTATATATGTAAACTTGTAGATACCTTATTTAACCACCAGAGGACTCATCCCCTGGAGTCCCAAGGAATCCCACAATCCCTTGGGAGCACCTGGTACATGGGGAGGCCTCACAGGCTGGAGAGGCACTCTGGAGACCTGTAATAAAGGACTACGGTCACACATTACTTGAAGCTTACAGCATCGAGTCAGATTCTTTATTCAAGACATGACACTATCCATGATCGTATTGTGGAGGATTGCATTAACATCCTGACTTTGATTGAAATGTGGCAAAAAGCTGGTGACACCGTGGGCCCGAATTTGGTCAAACCTAAGTTCCGCCCATTTTTCGGCAGTCCCTGGGCGGTGCGTGATTTTTTACCAGCTGCTACTGCTGGGGCCAACTGAGTTTTGTCGGCAGAAGTGGGACGGGCAGGCAGCAGGAGGCATCGGCCAGTAGCAGGCAGCAGCAAGAGCCGGCGGTAGCTGCAGACTTGTCAACTCAGAAACCGTCTGAGGCCGTACACCGTGCATGTGCGAGATTTGGAATTTTTATTGGTTTTTTTTTGCCTGATGACCTCACTTTTCCCGCAATTGGGGCTGAAGGCTCAGCTGCGCATGCGCATAAAATCTGGTAACTGACTTGCACCTGACAGTTACAGAGGAAGTGATTGAGAAAGAGAGGCAAGAGAATCATCAGCCATCCACCTTGAAAACCTATCATGAGTGGTAGAAAAATTGCCAAGAAGACCAATGCAGAGAGGCTCAGAGCTCCCTGGTTTACCGATGATGAGCTGGAGGCACTTGTCTCTGAGGTGGAGCGCCGTTGCAGAGAGCTCTCCCGGGATGCTTGTGGCAAGCCAGCCCTACCACAATATAAATGCATTTGGCGGGAGATTGGTGTTGGTGGGTAACCACCTCCGTGTCACCACACATGGAGGTGCCGATCCCATGTGATAGCACGCTAAGTTTATCATAATTTCCGGTCTGTGTTACGCTCATGTCATGCAAGGTCATGTAATGTGATGTCAAATGCATTTTAATGTACTATCTGTCGGCCATGGTGGTCCTTGAAATAAGACTGTGATACATCACGGTACGCATGCCAGCATTACCAACCGTTCCCCCCCCACCCCCGCTGCTGAACACTGAAATGTTGTATTGTATTTGCAGATGATGAATCGGAGAGCACCGACTTAGGTACCCCATCCACCTCTGGGACGCAAAGACCATGTGCGCAACACCAACACCATCCACCTCGACCTCATCAGGAGCCCGCCCCAGCAGTTCCTTCAACCCCCCCTCCCCCCACCCTCAACATCTCCCATAGCCCCCGCATCCAACTTTGCAACCCACAGAGACGAAGACCAGGAGGAAGAGTAGGGAGAAGGCCCAGTGTTTGTCCCACTTGAGTTCAAGGAGGTGGAAGAGGAGGACTTGTGTGCCACCTGTGCGCCCAGCATTGCTATCGGGGTCCGGGTTTGTGGGCTTCGAGTCGGAGGAAGCGAGATCAAGCGTTCTGAAGCACAGCACCCGGGCCGTTAAAGCCACCAAGCCGCATCCACCCAGGTTGATGCAGCAAGGAGATAATGATGCAAGACGATGGAAGCAATGCAGGAAATGGTGCAGCTGTCGAGGACGAGCGTTGGCCTAGGTCGAGATCTGCTGCAGGCCATGGCTGGGATAGCTGCCAACATTGCCTCGTTTGCAGAGCAGCATACCAACAGTATGTCGCAGCTGATCACCGCAGTGCAGCAAACTGTCGACTCTGTCGATGCGGCAATCGATGGTCTCGGGCTGTGGCATGGAACCCCCGATGCCATACCAGCCAGGCCAACAGAACCAGAGGGTCCGGAGATGCCAACGTCTTCCATATCACCACCTCCATTCTCTCTCCGACGAGCACAACTCCATTCTCTCTCCGACGAACATGACAGCAGGGCAGGGGTGCGGGTCAGCGTGGGGATGGGCAACCCATCAAGAGGAGAATGGGGCTCAGATGGAAGGGGGGCGGGTAAGAGAGGTGGTGGGAGTGGGTAGAGGGTTGGGTGTTGGTGTTGATGATGTTTGTATATATTGTTCATGTTGTTGTTGGTATTTAAGATGTTTTCTTTTGATGCTAAATGTATTGTTTTTTGAAGTACTGTTAAATATTTTACCTTGACATGTTTGAATGTACTGCCACTTTTGAATGTTGTACAATTCAATACAGAGACATTTTTTTACCACTCTTGGACAGTATCTAACTTTTAGACAATGAGAGGTATGTGTTAAACATACAAATGTCCTTTAAATGTAGTGCAGTGTGATAAATATTTTGCCTTAAAGTTATGATGTGACTTTTTAATGGGTCCTGACATCACGTCATTTAGCTAAGACAAGTAAGGGTCACCAATCCAGGATGGGTGATTTTGAATGACAGATAGTTCCAAAACTTGGAGGCCAGACATTATGGTTGGCATTTGAGTCTACAGTTTTTTAGGTAACAGATCGCTGAATCGCACCCCTAACGTTACATGTTATTCAGTCAAATTTATATATATATTTACATCTTCTGTATTTGAGCAAATGTTCTTGTCAAGATCTCATCCTGGCACCTAAGAGAAACTTACAGGATTTTACTATTGCCGATGTACTGTCACATGAGCTCATTACCTCTGGAGACTCACAGGGTGTGACTAAATCTCCTATGTATGCAGTTATGTCAAGACCCTTATACCACAAGTCCATGGAGCCTTTACTGTAATTAGGAGCTCATATCCGCTTTCTACCCCACACATGCCCTTCAATGGGGCATTTTAACTTCAAAGTTTCATCTTTTTCTGAGGGAAAAATATTGCTGCAGCGATTTAAATCTGAGTTGGGATATACTGCTCTGGATGGATCTGTGCCATTGACCCTACCTTCCGCTCAAGATCCAGTTAAGACCACCTTTTGCACAATGGTCTTTCTGGTGGGTGGTAACAGGATCTTGCAGGATCCTAAGGATGAAACTTGCGTTTTACCCGATTTTTGCATGGACAGGCAGTATGGACTACCACCGGCGGTACTTCTCCGATGAAGTTCCCGCCGGGCGGTAGGTCGGCGATCCCTGAGTTTTTTCCGCCAAACTGGCATTTATGGGAAGATAGCGGCTGTAGGAGGTAGGTCAACCAAATTCGGGCCCCTTGTCCCTTATTGAAGCCTTCATGCCTGGCTATACTTTCCACTACCTACCCCACCCAAACTGCTGTGCTGGTGGTGTGACCCTTAGCATCATACCTTGGTCTCTCACCCTACCCCTCTGGAACCTTTTCCTCCTTCGAGCACCTCATTTTGTTACACCCTTCTCTCCACTCTTCTAAAACTGTTCATTGTAGCCTTAAGATGCTGCACCTGCACATTCAAAATATTTTTACAGAAATTGTACTCTTCGCTTACTTCTATGAGCTGAGCAAAGTACACTGGCAGTGCAACACTTACATGCTAAAAAGAAGACGGTGTCAAATCTGGAGAGATCTCCTTAGTTCACTGGTTGCACAAAGTACCCCTGCAAACAAGAGTGCAGTTTCAGGCCTTAAATTGGCTATTTTACTCAGAGAGACTATAAGGATGGTTTCTTTGGGAAGTACAAATGTTCAAATACTATTGCAGGATGACTGAGTTGTTGACAGATTTTTACTCTGCATCTAAATGTCATGTGCAAGATCTTAAATTGTATAGCCAGAGATTTTTTTAAAAGGCCAGAGGAGTAATAGTGAGTGTTTACAGAATACCGCTTTGGCTCCACCTAGTGTGCATTTTTGGCTACCATATTACATATGGGGATATCCTGATTTTGGATACAGAGAAGGGCAATTAATCTGAAGGTGATTTGGTAAATAAGCTATGAGGAGAGAGCAATAGAGCAGGGAATGTTTACACAGATTATAAACGATATTGATTGAACTGAGCCACAATAAATTGTTTGGCATAACCACAAACTCTGCAATTGGAAGTGTAGATCCAAACTTAAAAAGGATGAATAAAATAAACCTATTGCATCTCTGTGAAATATTTCAAAGCAATTCACACAAATGACTTCTAAAGTGTAGTTACTGTTGTATGTAGGCAAACAAGGCAACTAATTTGCACTCAACAAGATCCCACAAACAGCAATAAGACCACTGATCAGTTCATCTCTTTTGGTGGAGTTGACTAATGGATGAATGTTGGCCAGGATACCCAGGGAAACACGCTGCTCTTCTTCGGAAAGTTATCATGAGATCTTTAAGTTCCACCTGAGCAGGCAGATGAAGAATCAATTTAATCTATCACCCAAAAGATGGACGGTGAACAGACAGCTTAAACCACACTGATAACGGCGAATATATGGAACATTTTCAACTGAGACATTAAACTGAGATAAAAACAGAAAATGCTGGAAATCTCAGCAATTCAAGCAGCATCTGTGGAGAGAAACAGAGTTAACATTTCAGGTCGATGGCCCTTCGTCAGTACTGGCAAAAGTTCAAAATGTAAGATTCTTAAGGCAGTGCAAGGGACACTGAATGGGGGAGGGGAGGAAAGAACAAAAGGGATGGTTTGTGATAGGGTGGAAGGTAGAAGAGATTTGAGAGACAAAGGGATGATGGGCCAAATTGAAATGGTAATGGCACAAGTTAGGAAACAAAAGATGAGTCTAGATAGGGTGTGAATGGCAGAATAATTACCAGCTGCCATGGAAAACAGTGAATTAAAGCCTTGTCTGCTTGCTCAGATGACTCAAATAGACATTGAAGATCCAGGCAGTATTTGAAGAAGCAGAAGGAATTCTCCCAGTGCCCTGGTCAACATTCTTCCCTCACCAACTCCATCAAAAATAGATTAACTCATTGGGTCAGATTTTGCTGAATAACTAACAGTGTCTGAATGACGCACACCTTTATTAATTCACAAATCTGCCAGCAACTTGTTGTGAAGAAGAGATACCCCATGAGTTGCGAATTGCCACAAATTGCTGGCCGATTTGCGCTGATTTTCATGAAGTTGCTGCATTTGCACATTAATTGGCCATTGAACTCCCAACTGAAAGTTAAGTCTAGTAAGTATCAGTGTAAGGATCCTTTTAATGATGAGGTAATTGTTAATGACTACCAATCAGCCTCTCTTGCTCAGAAAGTGAATTGTAAGGGTGGAGTCTCATTCCTTCAGGTTGTGAATTGTTTTCGAAGATTTTAAACATGTTCAAATTTTGAATGTTTAATTTTTTTACTTACTTTTCCTTTCTATCTTTTTTTTCTCTCTCTTAATCCAATCTGTCCTTCCCTCTCTTTATTTCTCTTTCTGTACCAGATTTGACATTGCATTTACCTACTCTAATTCCCTCTCCTTCTCAGTCCTTCCTCTGTTTAATTCTCAATCCTTAAATCTCATTGGTTAAGGAGATACACTGTTAGTCTCGTTGTTCACCAGGGGCCCAGATGCCCTGTTGCCCTCGCTGCACTGTTATCAGGTTGCACTTCCAGCAATTTTGTGGGGGAAAAATGTAAAAATCTAAACATGCACAAACAAGTCTAACCAACGGGGTTCGCCACGAGATGCACCCCTCCAGAAAAATCTGGTCCGATGTTCTTTGTAGGATCTTGCCGTGTGCAAAATAACTGCTACCTTTGCTTACATAACAACAAAGTATTTAATTGTAAGTGAGTGCTTTGGGGCATTTCTTTAAAAAAAAGGTAAGATGCTGTACAAATGTAACTTACACTTTAAAAAATATGAATTTAAGAAAAATTTATTATTTTATCACATTAATTATGAATTTTTGTTGAATCATTTTAAACTTTGTAATATTAATGCTCCACCGTGATAGTATACAGCAGGACAAGAAATCAGTGGTATCACCTGGTACAGTTTTGAACCATACGCTTAAACAGCATGGGAATAGATTCATGCTTTCATAAACCACTAGATGGTGCTCAGCAATCAATCGGCATATTAATTTATTAATTATATTGGTAGATTTTACAAATTCATACTCCCAGCCTGGAGCTTCGTGTGAAAGGGGTGACTATTGGTAATTTTAGTCCAAAGGTCAATGGCAGCTACAGGATTTATAGCCTACTCCTTTTTTATTATTTCCTTCCAGCACACATGAATTACTTCAGTTCTATTTTCCAAACAGCAAGTATGTACACCTACAACACTCCTGCTGCAGGTCATGCACAACATACCTGCTTCTCTCCTCCCAACCCCACCCAGTTTCTAGCAGAGTATTTGGGCAGCAAATTAAATTGCATGAAACAAAAGTACATAAATACGCATAAAAAATTAATCAAATTAATGAAAACCACCAAATGTGGTGAAACTTAAAGAAAGTAAAAGAAAGAAGAATGAAAGACTTGCATTTATATAGTGCCTTTCACGACCACTGGGCGTCCCAAAGTGCTTTACAGCCAATGAAGTAATTTTTGGAGTGTAATCACCATTGTAATGTAGCAACGCAGCAGCCAATCTGCGCACAGCAAGCTCTCATAAACAGTAATGTGATAATAATCTGAAAATCTGTTATTTTTAGTGACATTGATTGAGAGATAAATATTAGCTAGGACACCGGAGAGAATGCTCCTACTCTTCTTCGAACTAGTGCCATGGGATCTTTTATGTCCACCTGAGAGGCAGACGGGGTCTCGGTTTAACGTCTCATCTGAAAGATGGCACCTGCAACAGTGCAGCACTCCCTCAGTACTGCACTCTAGTGTCAACCTAGACATTTGTGGAGTGGGACTTGAACCCACAACCTTCTGACTCAGAGGCGAGAGTGATGACACGAAGAAAAGAAAGTAAATAACATGGGCTCGATTTTCCATTATTTTGGCATGCATAATGCCCACATAACGTCTATTTTACCGCTGAAATGAGGTGTAACGCCCAGATATCGCCCATTTAGCCACAAAATGGAAACTGACGCCCATTATGTGGACACTTATCGCCGAGCGTTACGTTCCCCATGTACGTAACGCCGGGAAAAAATAATACCGCCCGCCCACTTTTTTCGGCCGGAATCATCAGAATGGGCAAAACCAACGTCCATAATATTGCCCAGCGTTACTTTCGGCACGTAATTAGTGCCGAGATTCAATAATACCGACTGCCCACTTTTTTTTGTCGTAAAGATCAAATTTGCCAAAACTAACGCCCAGTATATCACCCAGCATCACTTTCACCACCTCGCACACATCTCGTCCACAATATCGCTCGCCCAAAACACCGCTCTGTAAAAGTGGAACTGTTCTGAACTAATCACAGCGGTGTGGGTGCCATTTTTCAAATCGCAGGTCGCTTCATTGAAAAGGCTGCTTCAACTTCGGGGGAGTTTGGATTGACTCTGGAGTTCGTCTCAGGTGAAGTGACCATATGAACAGACATCTTTTCAAACTGTGGACAATTGGGTTTTACTGTAGGTGTCTTTTAGTGTTGAAATTTATTGCTTCTGAACAATCGGCATTATACTTTTATTGGAATGGGGTCAGCCATTTCTCAGCCTGCATCGATTAATATGCAGATGCTGCAGAGTACAAATGGCTCAACGTCTAATGCACAGCATTATGTGCCCAATCTAAGACATGCCATAGAAACATAGAAACATAGAAAATAGGTGCAGGAGTAGGCCATTCGGCCCTTCAAGCCTGCACCACCATTCAATATGATCATGGCTGATCATTCACCTCAGTACCCCTTTCCCGCTTTCTCTCCATACCCCTTGATCCCTTTAGCCGTAAGGGCTATATCTAACTCCCTCTTGAATATATCCAATGATCTAACTCCCTCTTGAATATATCCAATGAATATGCCAGACTGAGGAGGAGGTCCAGACCTTACACACCCCGCACTTACTGGGAGAAGCGGTCTTACCTCGACGTATCCGAGAACACCTGCCTTCGGAAAATGCACATCCACAAAGTGGTGATCACTGAAATATGCCAGCTCATCAGGGCAGATCTGCAGCCTGCCATCACCTTCAGGACATCACTGTCCGTCGAGGTCAAGGTCACCGCGGCACTGTCATTCTACGCGTTCGGTTCCTTTCGGGCCTCCGCGGTCGAGATTTCCCCTCTGTCTCACCATGCCACACATCGCTGCATTAGACAGGTCATGGAGGTCCTGTACGCATGTAGGATGGAATTTATCAGCTTCCCCATGACCACGGAGATTCAGACTGACAGGGCTGGAGCATTCTACCACATTGCTAAGTTCCCCAAAGTGCAGGGAGCAATACAGTGCACTCACATCGCCATGTGGGCAGCTTCTCAGGACCCAGAGGTTCTTCACAACAGAAAAGGATTTCACTCCCTGAAGATCCAACTAGTTGTCGACCACAACCAAATAATTATGGCAATGAATGCCAAATGTCCAAGCAGCTTCGATGAGGCTCACATCCTGCATGAGAACGCTGTCTCTGACATGTTTAACAGTCAGCCACAAGGCCAATGCTGGATGCTTGGTGACAATCGATATGGCCTAGCCACCTGGCTGATGACCCCGCTGCGTGACATCCACACCGAGACCAAGAAGTGATACAATGAGAGCCACAGAGCCACATGCAATGTGTTCCAGAAAACAATTAGTGTGCTCGAGCACGCTTTAGATGCCAGGAGCACTCAGTAGGGGAGCTACAATACAACCCTGAGCAAGTAGCTCAGTTCGTGGTCATGTGCTCCATGCTGCACAACCTGGCTATCAGGAGGGGACAAAAATTGCCAGAAGGAACTGATGGCCCACCTCAGGAGAGAGAGCAAGAGGAGGACGAGGGGCTGGATGTTGACCTCGGGCCAGACAATCAGGCTGTCTTTACAACCATGCCTATGCCCCCCTCCAGACCACAGGAAAGGGCCTGTGGTGGCTACATAGCTGCAAGACTCTTACGTCAGGAGCTCATAAATGAGTGATTTGCCTGAAAGAACGTTGCTGTAATTGACAAAGCTGACACACTGCTGTGTGTGTGCAGCTCAGACATCAATGGTGGGCATCACCTTGGTGCCAGTTAAAGTTTAAGTTGATTCAAGTTAAGTTTAATTATACCCTTTCATGTTAAGGAATCACCAATGTGTAACGGTCCAGCTATCTGAGACAATGCGCAACAAGGTTATGTTGAATAAAAAACATTTAATTTGACCACTTGTCTTAAATCATAAGTATCACGGGCAAAAACACCCCACCCCCAGCCCACTTTCTCGACCATTGACATCATTCAAATGGTCAACATGTCCAGCAACACAGAACGCAAATGCAAAGCAGGAGGGAGACCCCTCCCCCCATACATTACAACAAATTGCATACACCGAGTGTTGTGTCCTCACACACTACAGCAAATCAACACGAGGCACATACTGGAGACAAGGTCACTCTGTGACCTATACCTTTATTCACAGGACCAAGAAGTGATGACCCTGCGTGGGACCTCCCTTTATATACCTGGATGACCAGGTAAGGAGTGTCTCCCACAAGTTCACCCCCTGTGTTCAAGGTGTGCATTTCTCAGGTGTATACAGTGTACAGTGTTGTTACATAAAGGTTACAGTTATGTGAGGTTACAAACATGACACCGAGATGTAGACATAACAAAGCCATCACCTGCGGACATGCACCTCACTTTCCTTCCCCCCTCCCCTTCTTCTCCCTACCTCTACCCCTTCCCCTCCTCGCTCCACACCGCCTGGCCCAGGAGCTCCTTAGGCGGTGCCTCATTGTGGGGGATGAAGGTGATTGTGGGGAGCGGGGTTACTGAGGTGGGAACATTCACGGATCCAGAAGCAGGATCTTGGTCCTGCCTCTCATCTATCATTGGCACTGGGGGTGCGGAGCCTAGGGGTGGAGTGCTGTGCTCCAGGACCACTGGGAGGCCTGTGCCACGAGTGGTCCTGGCTATCGCCTCCAGGGCCTCCTCCATCTGCGGAACGTACTCCGTCATTGTGCCGGAGATGCTGGCCAGCTGTCGGGATATGCCCCCCAATGCATTTAGGATCTGGTCACCTATGTCTACAGTTCTCCTGGACAACTGTACCATCTCCCCACTCTCATCTGGGGCTCGTGGACCAGACCTGCCACGTCCACGAAACCTCCGCGGGGTTGGTGCCGTCCTGGGACAAATGGGGTGCCCTGTGGCGAGGTGCTTGGGCCCGGTACCTCCAGAGTGGAGACGGGAGTGGCCGGAGGAGCACTAAATGGCCTTAGGGTGGAATGCCTTCTGGAGCGTAGCAATGCAGATTCCTCAAAGTCCGCGCTCTCATCCGTAGAGAACAGACCCAGCGGGTTGACGGGTGAGAATCGGAGCTCCTCAGCACCAGATGTAGGATCGTCCGGAGAGTCTGGCCCCTCGCCCCAACCTGCTGGCCTCTGTGGTCTTGCCTTGGGACGCACTACTGGCTGAGCTGCAAAATAAAAATTAGGTTATTAGAGGAGAAGGGGGTGCTAGGGTCACAAGGTGAGTCCAGCGTTACACACAGCATATGCACGACAAAAGCACCACTGCTATCAAAATCATCACAGGCATCACATTTCATGACCATCAACACATTGTGCATTGCAATGATTCTCATGAGGCCAGCATTATTTAGAGGACACTTTTAGAAACCATCTATCATATATTATTGTTTGGATATGAGTGGGTGTGGCATCAATTGACTTTAGATCATGCAATGGTGTATACTTTACTCACGTGGCATCACTTCAGGGTCTCCGGCTGCCTGCGTGGCCATCCGGGGGTGCCTCCCCACGAGTGCGAGCACCCGCTCCTCCATTTCAATGATGTTGCTGGTGACTGGTGGCCCCCCACCCATTCACCTCTGCACGGACCTCATTGTCGATAGCTTCTTCCGTAAAAGGTGACAGGGCGACATGGCATGAGATCATTGCATGATATCATTGCAAGGTATTGTCACAGAGACTGATACAACACAACTGACAGATGTAGTCATGATTATTATGATAATTATCATTCTTTACCTAAAGACCTGCACCGTGACCACACGCTTTGAGTACAACATTCCCGGTAAAAGTGAAAGACCTCACATCTGCTGATAGTCACTCATGACTCTTACAAATCAAATTATATAAATATATAAGTACATATAAATAAATGTAATACTTACTCTTGCGGATCCGACAAGGTCGTTCCATCGCTTTTGGCATTGGTTGCCCTCACGCACCTCATTGGTCACCGATGAGACCACCTTTGCTATCTCGACCCATAGCTTCTGGTAGGCCTTTGGGATGGGCTTCCCATGCCCTCCTTGTGTCAAATCACCCCAAGTGACTCGACCTCCTGCAGGAGGGAAGCATTTGCCTTGTCCGAGAACCTCCTCGCTCTTTTGCGCTCTCCAATGTGCTCCTCTCCCAGCTCATTGCTCTCACCAGCATCAGTCTCCACAGTGTGCTGTGTCACCTCCTTCTCTTCCTCCATTATTGGCACCAAATTCGGGAAAATATCTGGCTGGTAACAGCTAATTTTTTTTGCACAATTTGCTATAAAGCTCGAAACTCTCCTTCCTTCCTCCCAATGCAGCCACACCACACCCACACACGCCTTCACTCCCTCTCAGCTCCCTCTCTCTCTGTCTCCTCTTATGTGCGTGTCATGATGACCCTTGACCTCCTGAATTGCAGGAATCGAACATTGCCATGCCATTGCTAAGGACAGCGAGACTTTACGGCAGTAGGTCAGAGAGATTTAATGCTAACGCCCATTTCATATCGCTCGCGGCAACGCCCAATTTTTAAAATGGGCTTTTAAAATGGGTGACAAGTCGGCGATCTGGAAACCCATTTTTACCGCCCACGCCGGAAATAACGCCCATTTTTGGGCGATCTGTACAAAGTGTAAAATCTAGCCCTATGGCTCCAAAAAACCAAAGTAAACTGGAAATATCTACTCATAACTACTCATACCCATTTATTTTGTTGAACCCTCTTCTAATAGAAATGGTTCAATGATTGTGCCAGTTTCCTTGCAGCTGAATCAGCAGCAACAGGGACTCTGCTCGTATGCATAATTTGAGCATGTGCAGTTGTTTGGAAGTTGTGAACACAAATAAAAAGCTTTCGTGCATGCACCAATCTTGTGTACAAGCATTTGGTTCAAAGTCCCAATAACAACTTTATCAAGTTGGCCGAGACCTTTCCCAGTGTCATTGAAGTATCTGAACTCACCAACAATCACAAAAGAGTAATGCTTCCCTGCATGTGTGAACTGAGAGGTCAGCCTATCCATGGCTAGATCCAAGATGGCAAAACCTTCCTAAGTGCTGCCAGGAGGACCTATTTAACTTTGCCTCTGGTGGGATTTTTGGTTGGAGACAAAGATACAGCAACAACAAAAATTTACATTTACATAATATAGATGTGGGAGTTGACTTAATTTTGAACTTCCATTTCCTGTGTGTCAATTTGGATCACAAAAAGACCCTGCTTATCTCTCCCTCAGGAAAATAGTCAATAGTTAGTCACTAGCATCTAAGTAGCATCAAAGATAATAGGTGGTATTAAACTTTTGTGAAACATGAAGAAGCAATGAGGCCGATAATACAATGCTCAATCTTTAGTTCAGGCATTAGATGCCTGCAATAATGCAGTGGTGAAGTTGTTGTGGCACTGACAACCTGTACACTTGCCATGCACTAGACTTATTACTAGCTTGCATTTTATTTAAGTTAGGGGATGGTGTCATAATACATTTGGAGAACTTGAACAGTGTTGCAGATACTCAGGATCCATATGAAATGGGTGTTGCCTTAGAAACTCCTCTCCAATATATTAGATCCTTTATCTTGAAGGGGACAAGCTTTCTATCAATAGCTGCCCTGCTTGTTTCACCTATTTTAATAAACATAGAAACATAGAAACATAGAAAGTAGATGCAGGAGTAAGCCATTTGGCCCTTCGAGCCTGCACCACCATTCAATATGATCATGGCTGATCATGCAACTTCAGTACCCCATTCCTGCTTTCTCTCCATACCCCTTGATCCCTTTAGCTGTAAGGGCCACATTGAACTGGCATCAACAACTATCTGTGGTAGAGAATTCCATAGGTTCAGAATTCTCTGAGTGAAGAACTTTCTCATCATCTCGGTCCTAAATGGCTTACCCCTTTTCCTTAGACTGTGGCCCCTGGCTCTGGACTTCCCCAACATCGGGAACATTCTTCCTGCATATAACCTGTCCAATCCTATCAGAATTTTATATATTTCTATGAGATCCCCTCTTATTCTTCTAAATTCCAGTGAATATAAGCCTAGTTGATCCAGTCTTTCTTCATATGTCAGTCCTGCCATCCTGGGAATCAATCTGGTGAACCTTCGCTGCACTCCCTCAATAGCAAGAATGTCCTTCCTCAGATTAGGAGACAAAACTGCACACAAGGTGTGGTCTCACCAAGGCCCTGTACAACTGCAGAAAGACCTCCCTGCTCCTATACTCAAATCCCCTCGCTATGAAGGCCAGCATGCCATTTGCTTTCTTTACTGCCTGCTGTACCTGCATCCCTACCTTCAATGACTGATGTACCATGTCACCCAGGTCTTGTTGCACCTACCCTTTTACTAATCTGTCACCATTCAGATAATAATCTGTCTTCCTGTTTTTGCAACCAAAGTGGATAACCTCACACTTATCCACATTATACTGCATCTGCCATGCATTTGCCCATTCACCTAACCTGTCCAAGTCCCCCTGCAGCCTCCTAGCATCCTGCTCGCAGCTCGCACTGCCACCCAGCTTAGTGTGATCTGCAAACTTGGAGATATTACATTCAATTCCTTTGTCTAAATCATTAATGTATATTGTAAATAGCTGCGGCATCCCACTAGTCACTGCCTGCCATTCTGGAAAGGACCTGTTTATTCCCATTTTTTGTTTCCTGTCTGCCAACCAGTTCTCTATCCACATCAATACATTACCCCCAATACCATGTGCCTTAATTTTGCACACTAATCTCTTGTGTGGGACCTTGTCAAAAGCCTTTTGAAAGTCCAAATATACCACATCCACTGATTCCCCCTTGTCTACTCTACTAGTTACATCCTCAAAAAACTCTAGAAGATTTGTCAAGCATGATTTTCCTTTCATAAATCCATGCTGACTTGGACCGATCCTGTCACTGCTTTCAAAATACGCTGCTAGTACTTCTTTGTTGTTTAGTTGCTCACCTGTTAACCTGTTTAACTGCTTTGCTGTTTTGTAAGAAAATAATTTATAGAGGGCTTCTTAAAGCAGTGCCCTATCTGTCATCTGTCCTTGTTTCCCCAAGGATATTCCATTGCATGCTTTCCATATAATAGTTATAAATATCACTCTAGATTTACCTTTGAATGTTCAAGTCATGGCAAAGGAAAGTGAGGATCAGAGAGGTATGTCAGACAAATGCTTTGGCACCTTATGGATCAGTTACGATTGGCCTTAAAACTGCCACCCATGTATGTGGGATAGACAATCATAATTGGACATTTCCAAAAAAACTATATGCAGAGACTAATATTCCTCAAAGATGCCATCACAGAACTGTATCTTATCCTTGCGTTCCCTCCCTATCCTTGTCTCCTCCAGCCCTAAAACCCTGTGAGAACTCTGCGTTCCTCCAATTCTGGCCTATTGTACATACCCAATTTCCTTCACCCCACCATTGGTGGCCGTGCCTTCAGCTTTCTAGGCCCTAAGCTTTGGAATTCTCTGCCTTGCTCTCCTCCTTTATGACACTACTTAAAACCTACCTCTTAGACCAAGCTTTTGGTCACTTGTCCTAATATCTCCTTACGTGGCTCAGTCAAATTTTGTCTGATACTGCTCCTCTGAAGCACCTTGGAATGTTTTACTATGTTAAAGGTGTTCAAAAAATGCACGTTGTTGTTGCATACATTCCTGCAGCCAGACCTGGAAACCACTTGCTGGACAGGACAGCTTTGTCAGTGGCTATCAAGGTAACAGCTGTGCCATGCTTTATTTATCCTAGGAGTGTGTGGTGAAGATGTGTTCAGTGGGCTATACCCTAATGTTTCTCCTTTGTAACAGTGTATGGTCAGCAACCACCTTAATTGAGTCTGTGAACATGCATCATGCAGGAACCGTGAGTTGGCAGCATACTCGATGTTTGCTAATTGCCACATTTAATGTGACAAATGGCAAATGCCTTATCGTGGCAGCAATACAAAATGCTTTTTAAACTTGGGCAGTATGATGACTCGGACAGTACAAGAGCAAATTGCTAATGCTGAGCAATCCCCCTCTGTTATGCTGCACCAATTTTACAGGAAAGTGTTGTTAAGATGCATTGTAAGGTAACATTGTAAGATGAAGCAAAGTGTGAGCAATAGTTAGTTTGGCAACCTTTCTGAGACCATCAGCTTTTTTAACCTGCTCCCAGGTTTTCACATTGAAATGCATGGAGGAGATCAAGATTTCAACCATGGAATGATTAGAGGAATGGCGATTTTATGTACTGAAGATATGTTACCAGAAGGAAGATTATTTAGACGGCTTGTTGTACCATATCCTGTCAAAGTCTATGGAAGTGTTTGAAGCAATGTCTTTAATGATTCACCAAAGTATTTAAAAGCTGAGTTCCAGAGGTGGATACACAGGAAACAAGGTCACCAGTGGAATTACCATGCTAAAACCCATACTGGCAATTATGGATTAGGCCGGAATTTTCAAGGTGATAGAGAATTTGAGAGGCAGGCCTAATGGGCCAGGAATGAGTTGCTGCAGATCAGGACGGTTCATGGTGGGCCGGGTTGTGCTGGGCTTCTCTTCGCGCCAACGCTAACAAGCCACAAAGGGGAATTTTAGGAGTGCCGAGTCCCAGTGCGAGCATTCTCCAAGCGCTTTTCCATCCATTTCACTAAAATTGTACCTGTGATCCTCTAGGGAGCAGCTGCCACCGTACTAGCAGCCTGAGTGCTGGCCCATATCTGTTACGTATGTGAACCTCACCTATGTGTAAGACTTGCCACTAGGGGGCACACCTGTGGGAGACACCTGTGCACCCTGGAACAAGCAGGTATAAAAGGCAGTCTACCATGCTGCTGCCTCACTTTGGAGTTACATTATAGAAACCAAGGTCACAGTGGCTTGAGCTTACAACACAGTCTCATGAAGTTATTCTGAACGTAACAACTAGCGACGAGTTACAGATCACGAACTTTCACGCGGAAATGGCTGCCATTGGTACTCTTGAGAGATTTGTTGAGAGTGATGATTGGGAAGCCTTCGTTGAGCGTCTCGACCAGTACTTCGTGGCAAACGAACTGGACACGGTTGAGACGGAGACCAAGCACAGGGCGATTCTCCTCACCGTATGTGGGTCGTCGGTATATGGCCTCCTCAAAAATCAACTGGTCCCAGATAAACCAACAGACAAGACTTACACAAAGCTGTACACATTGGCTCGGGAACACCTCCAGCTGAAGGAGAACATCTTAATGGCCAGGTATCACTTTTACACGCACCATTGCTCCGAGGGCCAGAACGTGGCGAGCTTTGTCGCCGAACTAATAAGGCTTGCGGGACAGTGTGAATTTGCAGGATCTTGGGGGAAAAGTTGCGGGACATTTTCATGCTCGGAATTGGCCACGAGGTCATCCTCCGTAAACTACTGTCTGCCGAATCCTTCGATCTGAGCAAGGCCATCACGATAGCCCAGGTCTTCATATCCACGAGTGACAACACGAAACAGATATCTTCACAGAATCGAAGCTCACCAGCAAGTACTGTGCATAAAATAATGCCTTCAGAAGGCAGAACTGTACATGGTAGGGCCCACACGACCGCAAAGACCAGGCCTAGGGTGACGCAGAGACCGCTGTGGAGTGCTAATGCGATCCCATTAACACCATGCTGGCACTGTGGGGGCAGTCATAGAGCCCATCAATGTCGATTCAAGCACTACATGTGCAAGGGCTGTTGAACCTCCAGCGAATGTGCAAGTGACCTCGGAGTCACCATGTGGCAGAGTCAACAGAGAACAACCGATCCAGCGCTGATCACACTGAACGAGCAGGAGAGACAACTCAACCGGAGGATGAGGAGGAAGTGTATGGGGTACACACCTTCACCACCAAAAGCCCTCCGATAATGTTAAAAGTTAAACATAACGGCATTCCAGTCTCCATGGTATTGGACAAGGGAGCAAGTCAATCGTTTATGAGCCAGAAAGCTTTTGAGAAACTGTGGGGCAACAAGGCACAGAGGCCAAAACTGATCCCGATTCACACAACGCTGTGCACTTACACTAAAGAGCTCATACCTGTTATCGGCAGTGCGGCTGTGAAAGTATTGTACGATGGAATGGTGCATGATTTACCACTATGGATTGTACCAGGCGATGGCCCAACGCTGTTCGGCAGGAGCTGGCTAGGCAAGATCCGGTGGAACTGGGACGACATCAAAGCATTGTCTTCGATGGATGACGCCCCGTGCGGCCAGGTACTAAACAAATTCCCGGAGTTATTTGAGCCAGGCATCGGTAACTTCACAGGTGCCAAGGTGCCAATCCATCTTGTTCCTGGGGCACGGCCCGTTCATCAGAAGGCCCAAACAGTCCCATATATGATGCGAGAGAAAGTCGAAATCGAGCTGGACAGACTTCAACGAGAGGGAATCATATCACCAGTCGAGTTCAACGAGCGGGCCAGTCCAATCGTGCCGGTGCTAAAGAGCGATGGGACGGTCAGAATCTGCGGGGACTACAAGGTGACGATCAACCGAGACTCCTGTTCCTAATTCTTATGTTCTTATGTTCTTATGTTCTTTGTTGCTCGTACGCTGGCAGTGGTGTGGGTGCTATCTCATCATGCTCTTCTTCCGGTTCCTCCGTGTCTATGCTGAACCTTGTCTTTACTTGGTCCAAGTGTTTGCGGCATATCTGCCCATTGTTTAGTCTGACCACCATGACCCTGTTTCCTTCTTTGCCAATTACGGTGCCCTCAAGCCATTTGGATCCCAAAGCATGGTTAATAACAAATACCGGGTCATCTATTTCTATACACCTCCCCCTTGAGCCTCGATCATGGAGTTCGGTTTGGTACTGGCGCTTGCCCTCAACAATGTCTGCCAGGTCTGGGTGAATGAGGGACAGCCGTGTCTTGAGCATGCGTTTCATGAGGAGTTCCGCTGGCGGGACTCCCGTGAGCGAGTGCGGCCGGGACCTGTAGACCAGCAGGAGGCGCGATAGGCGGTACCGAAGGAAGCCATTGGAAGCTGGCTTGAACGGCGCTGTCCGGATGTGCTTGATCCCATTGCCCGACATAAACTCCTGGAATTCATGCTTGGTAAAACACAGGTCATTGTCGCTGACCAGGATGTCCGGCAAGCCATGGGTCACGAAAACCGTACGCAGACTCTCCACAGTGATGGATGTAGTGCACGAGTTCAATATGATGCACTCAATCCACTTCATCAGGATCATTTTCCCCATGAACGGGCCTGCATAGTCTACGTGAATGCGTGACCATGGTCTGGTGGGCCAGGGCCATGGGCTGAGTGGGGCCTCCCTGGGGGCATTGTCCAGCTGGGCACACGTCGTGCACCTGCAAACCCAGTGTTCGAGGTCTGAGTCAATCCCCGGCCACCATACATGTGACCGGGCAATGGCCTTCATTAACACAATGCCAGGGTGCTCGCTGTGGAGTTCCCTGATGAACGCTTCCTTTCCTTTCTGGGGCATGACTACACGGCTGCCCCATAACAGGCAGTCGGCTTGGATGGAGAGTTCATCCATCCATCTCTGAAATGGCCTGACTTCCTCGGGGCGTGCCCTGTGTGCAGGCGCCCAATTCCCAGTCAGGACACATTTCTTTATCATGGATAGGAGGGGGTCCCTGTTGGTCCAGAGTTTGATCTGGCGGGCTGTGATGGGGGAACCCGCAGTGTCAAAAGCCTTAACGGCTATGACCACCTCGGCGCTCTGCTCCGGCGCCCCCTCGGTGGTGACCAGTGGGAGCCTGCTGAGTGCATCAGCGCAATTTTCGGTGCCTGGCCAGTGCCATATGGTGTAGTCATACGCAGCCAGCATGAGGGCCCATCACTGTATGCGAGCTGACGCGTTAGCGTTGACAGCCTTGCTGTCGGACAACAGGGATGTTAACGGCTTGTGGTCCGTCTTTAGCTTGAACTGTCTACCAAAAAGTTACTGGTGCATCTTTTTCACACCGTACACACACGCGAGTGCCTCCTTCTCAACCATGCCGTATCCATGCTCTGCCTGGGAGAGCGACCTTGAGGCGTAAGCCATCGGTTGAAGTCGGCCGTCAGCATTACCCTGCTGCAACACACACCCAACCCCATAGGATGCCGCATCACATGTTAAAACCATTTTTTTAAAGGGGTCATACAAAGTCAACAGTTTGTTGGAACACAGCAGGTTCCTCACCTTATTGAAAGCCCGTTCTTGACAATCCCCCCAAAACCATTCACAACCTTTACGGAGGAGCATGGGTAACGGCTCCAACAATGTGCTTTAAGTTCGGCAAAAAGTTCCCAAAATCGTTCAAAAGTCCCAGGAATGATCACAACTCCGACCTGTTGCCGGGCCTGGGCACCCGGCGAATCGCCTCAGTTTTTAATTCAGTGGGCCGGATCCCATCTGCAGCAACCCTCCTGCCCAGGAACTCGACCTCTGGGACCAAAAACACGCACTTGGCCTTTTTCAGCCACAGGCCTACCCGATCCAATCGGCGTAGCACCTCCTCCAGGTTGCGGAGGTGTTACTCGGTGTCTCGACCCTTTATAAGGATGTCGTCTTGGAATACGACCATTCCAGGGATGGACTTGAGCAAGCTTTCCATGTTTGATACCAAGCTTATTCCTTCTAACATCTCGGGTACTGAGCACCTCTTGATAGTGGGGGGTGTCGGCGGCAGGCGGCAAGTTGGAGGGCCCGGCTTGGGGCTCTTCAGAGGCTGGTGTGGGGATTGCAGTGGGTGTGGCAGTTGATTTTGTCAATGGGTGCGGGGTCTGGGCATGTTCCTTTAGTGCAGCAGCTAACTCCAACATGCCGTCCCTCATGCACCCTGACAGTGTCTCAGCGGACTGAAACATTCCCTCCCTAATGGCCAGTACTACCTCTGACAATCCCTCCCTCATGGCCATTGACGTGGTTTGCACTACCTCTGACATTCCCTCCCTCATGGCCATTGACGTGGTTTGCACTACCTCTGACAATCCCTCCCTCATGGCCATTGACGTGGTTTGCACTACCTCTGACATTCCCTCCCTCGTGGACACTATTCCCTCACTGATGGTCCCGGCGAGTGTTATTACTTTTCCCCACAGTCCCGCTACCTCATCACTCATCCCACCGTGGATGGATTGGAAGATGTTCTCCTCTTCAGGCTCGTCCGCTTCTGAATCTTCTTCTGCATCTTCAGGATTAGCCTCAAGTCCTGCAAAATATAACAGAATAGTCAAATGGTTAGCAGCAGAGGAGGGGGAAGGATGGGTGGCATGAGTAGACTCACACATCGCATGCCAGGCAACAGGTTGATTTGAAGGGCCACGATGAATTTGCAGGACTTACCCTCTCCCTCGAGTGTGGGCCCAGCTTGTGCAGTACTGATTGTTTTTCCCCAGACAGGGCCTATCAAAGCAGCAACCCTGTCTTTCAAGGGTGTCAGTGGGTGCAGATTTGCCGGGCCCCCTCCTGGTCAAGTTCTTTCCCTTTTGTTGTGGGCCACTTTGCTCTGCAAAGATGAAAATGCAACTTTTTAGAGAGGGTGTCTTTCTGCTGGGTGGGACATATACAGCTGGTCACATTTACAATTGCATTGAATAAATTAAAATATTACTTACACTAACTACTTGACCAAGGTCCTGCCATTTCTTTTTATACTGGCTTCCAGATCTCTTGGTGTTCACCATTGCGCAGTAATCTTCTGCAACTTGGTTCCATTGGGCCCAAGTTTCGGGCCGCGCCTAGAACGGCACAGCCCCGACCTGGACACCCGTTTTTCGCGTCACAAAGTGCACCTAAAAAAACTTCCAGATTCTCCGGCTCCCTGCTGGTCCTCTGGCCCTCGGCGCAGCGCAGCACGAGCGGTGGGGGGCGGAGCTAGGTCCCTGCGCTGAAAACAGTGCCGGGACCTCTGCACATAGGTGCTACAGTGGGCGCGCATGTGCAGTAGCTCCAGGCGCCCAAAACTGTGTGGGAGGGGCCCGAAGCACGCAGCCACTAGCCCTGGCCGAATGGCCTCACTGGGGCTGTGTGCATAAGGCTGCCTCCCACGCCCAGCTCCTGCTTCCTCCCGACCCGACTCGACTCCCGCTTCCCCCCCCCGCCCCCGGACCGAACCCGACCACGACACCGACCCGACTCCCGCTTCCCGCCCCCGCCCAGACCCGACCCGACCCCCCAGACTGGACCCGACCCGCACTCGCCCCCCCCCGACCCGAACCGAACCGACCTCCCTCCCACCAACCCCCGATCCGACCCGCGCTCCTGACCGCACCCCCACCCCCCCCCCCCCCCCCGGTCCAGCCCCGACCCGATCCGACCCACTCCCCCCAACCCGACCCCGGACCCGACCCGACCCAAAGCCACCTATCTGTAAATCTGGTGCTGGTGACGGGCCCTACCCGAAGTCTTGGGCCCGGCCCGTTCAGCTTCCCTCCCCCCCCACCCCGTTCAGCTTCCCCACCCCCCCCCCGTTCAGCCTCCCCCCCGTTCAGCCTCCCGCCCCCTCTTCTTTCCCCCCCTTCTCCTTTCCCCCGCTTCCCCTTTCCCCCTTCCCCTTCTCCCCCCTTCCCCTTCTCCTTCTCCCCACTTCTCCCCCCTTCCCCTTCTCCCCCCTTACCCTTCTCCTTCTCCCCCCTTCTCCCCCTTCCCCCTTCTCCCCCCTCCCCTATCCCTCCCCCTCTGCCTCCCTCCCTCCCCTCCCTCTGCCCCGTCCTCTCTCCCTCTACCCCCCTCCTCCCCTTCCCCTCACTGTCAGAAACACAGACACTGACAGACAGAGAGTGAGAGACACACAGACAGACAGACAGAGAGATAGAGACACTGACAGAGCATGCTGTTGGAGGGCTCATGGTGCTGCAGTCGGTAAGTAGAAAATGTTTTATTTATTGATTAAAAAAAAATGATTTCTTATTAATTTTTTTTGATTGATTTATTGCTTGATTTATTGATGTTTTTATCATTTATTATTGATGGTGGCTCTTTATTTGTAAAACTGAAGTGTTTAATGTTTGTAAACTTCCCTTTAAACACCCCCTCCCCCCATTCCCTACGCCTGATTTGTAACCTACGCCTGTAGACAAGTGTAGACAAGGTTTTTTCAAGCGTACAAAAATCTTCACTTACTCCATTCTAAGTTAGTTTGGAGTAAGTTTTCACTGCCGAAACTTTGAAAACAGGCGTAAGTGGCCGGACACGCCTCCTTTTGAAAAAAAATGATGTTCCAAAGTGAAACTGTTCTAACTGACTAGAACTGGAGCAAACTAAATGCCAAGAATTTGAATTTCTAAGAAACTCCGTTCTACACCAGTTGCTCCAAAAAACTGAGGCCGAAACTTGGGCCTATTGTTTCTTTATTTCTTTTGGTGGAATTTTTATGTGACCTTGCTGGTATCCAGCTCCTGCCGTCTGTTCTCAATCACAGTAACTAGTGTCTCCACTTCTTCCAGCAAGATATTCTTGGTCCTTGGTCCGCGTTGCATCTTGTACTGCTGCAGCTGCTCTCAGACACACGCAGCACTCCTTCTGCATGCAGCTGCGATTTTTCCAATGCTCTCACACAGCACTCCTGTCACATGCACAACTGGCTCTTTAAAAATGGCCGATTGCCAACTCGGAGCTGTTCATTTCAGCAACGTCAAAAACAAACGTTTTTTTTCCCGCGCAGGCGCAAAAGGCCCGACTGCGCTTTTCGGCGCAGACAGCAAGCTCCACCCCCCCACCCCCCGAGGCGATTGGCCACGCTGTGCGGCTCCGGATTGCAGTATAAAGATCGGGGAAAGTTTGGACATGTTTTTCTGACGCATTTCTGGACCTAAAAACCCGGCGTAACACTGGCAATACGCCAGAAAATGGGCTTGGGCAAAATTAGGCTCTCATACTTACCGCCGTTCCAAGGGCTGCAACGACAGGTTTTCCCCCGGCGTTTTTTTCCCCATCTACAGGTGACCGCTGAGCCAAATATCGGGCGAAAGCACCTTTTCCAGTCTTGCATGCCGGCGGTCCGCTACCCAGTGGTATTTCAAAATCGCCGCGCAAGACTTCAGGGAATTTCCCGCCGCACTGTTTTCCGCCGAAAAAGGCGAAATACCGCCGAAAAACCTGGCAGAAGGTTGCCGAAAATCCAGCCCGTTCTATGTTATTTATGCTGGCAGGGCTCCAACTAGTTTACACAGTTGTCCTTTGCAGAAAACTACCAGAAAGAAGGAAACAAATGAGAAAGTTCCAATTTAAATCTCCCAAAAAGGAAAAGTCTGTGAGGAGAATCAATTTACTGGAAGACAAGCATTTATCAGTGGTGCGATCAATCACCTAGGTTACCAGGCAAACAACGTCCTGAAATTTATTGCTAAATTTAATGGTTGATCTCTCCCACAGAAAACAAATTACCGTATGTGATCGAGAGCAGTGCATATTATCCAGAAAATGGAATCCCAGCAACCAATAATGCCACATTGTAAAAGTAGCCAGATATGTATATAAATATGTATATAAATATGTATATAAATAGAAGTCTCAAGGGATAGACTTTACAATTAGAATGCAGCTTAATTCAAACAACATGTCTGTTTTAAATTTTTGATTTTTAAAAAGACAATGATAATCTAGTTGGTCTCTGAAGACCAACGAAAGATTGTTATAAAATTTTTTGTTAGTTGATACTTATATAAGAAGCAAAGTATTTCAACAAAGAGATAAAAAGAGAAAAAAAACCTGCTAATGATGGGTATCCAATAAAAGCAGAAAATGCTCGAAACACACAACTGCATCCGAAAAAAGATAGGTTAACATTTTGGGTATAAACCCTTTGTCAAAACTGGAAAGAAATCAACAAAGAAACTGAAAAAAAAGCTTATTCTATTGAAAGTAATCTGTAGTATCTTCTAACCTTCCACAGTTCTCACAGAATCTTGTCCTGTAGTACTCCCACCTTATATTGAGTTACTCATTGTGTTCAGCCCTGCCCTACTGGAGCCTCAGGGCACTTCTAACACATCGAAAAAGCAGCAATATGAAAACATAACGTAATCAGCAACTCCATTAGATCTACTAAGGCACCTACCTAAAAGCCAGCAAGTAGAAAAAATAATGACTATTCATTCCTAACTAAGTATTTTTCTGTGAAAAATGTTGGACAAATTACCTTCATTTCTTCTAAATTTTAATTATTGTGGCTTATATATGTACCAAATAGTGGGGGTGTGGTGGGGGGAACTATGTTGTTGCTTGTAATAACATTATTTTCTAAGGATATCACAATATAGACAATTTTGGCAACTTTCAGAATAAAGTTGGCCTATTCTCCATGAGTGCCACACAAGATTAGGCTCATGGGATTGGGGGTAAAATATTAGCATGGATTGAGGATTGGCTAATGGACAGAAAACAAAGAGTAGGAATAAACGGATCATTTTCAGGATGGCAGGGTGTAACTAGTTGAGTGCCGCAAGAATCGGTGCTTGGGCCTCAGCTATTCACAATCTATATCAGAGTCTTAGATGAGGGGACTGAGTGTAATATATCCAAGTTTACTGACAATACAAAGCTAGGTGGGAAAGTAAGCTGTGAGGAGGACATAAAGAGGCTGCAAAGGGATATAGACAGGTTAAATGGTTGGGCAAGAAGAGGGAGTATAATGTGGGGAAGTGTGAAATTATGCACTTTGGTAAGGGGGACTACCTAAGAGAGAGAGAGAGATTTTTTAAAAGGTGAGAGACTAGTAAATGTTAGTATTCAGAGGGATTTGGGTGCCTTGCTCACGGATCACGGAAAGTTAACATGCCTCTACCAAAAATGCTCCAGTGGCTGGAGTCATGCCTGACACGAAGGAAGATGGTTGAGGTTGTGGAAGGTGCATAATCACAACCCCAGTACATTACTGCAGGAGTTCCTCAGGGAAGTGGAATCATCTTCAGCTGCTTCATTAATTACCTTCCCTCCACCATAAATTCAGGATTGGAGCTGTTCATAGATGTTTCCAGTATTTAGCTCCATTCACAACTCTCCCAATAATGAAACAGCCCATGACAGTTTACAGGAGGACCAGGGTATCATCACATCACATAAGTGCCAAGTAATGGCCATCTAGAACAAGATACAGCCCTGCCAACTCTCCTTGACCTTTGATGGCACCACCATAATTGAGTCCCCAACCATCAATATTTTAGGGGCCACCGTTGACCCGAAGTTTAACTGAATCAGCCATATTAACACTGGCTACAAAAGAAGAGCAGAAGCTGGGTACGCTTTGATGAGTGGCTCATATCCTGACCTCTCAAAGCATCTCCACCATTTACGAGGCTCAAGTCAGGAGTATTTTGGAATACCCTGGAAAGCTGCAGCTGCAACAACACTCGGGAAGTCCAAACCATCCAGAAAGAACAGTTCACTTAATCGGTGTCCCTGTCATTGAATTCAGTATAAACTCCCTCCTTCACCGGCATACTGTGGCTGCAGTAGGTATGATCTACAGGATGCACTGCGGCAACTCACTAAGGTTGCTTCCCTCCAAGGAGACCTCTACCATGCAAGAAGGACATGAGCAGAAATCTTATGGAAGCATTATCATCTTCAAGTTCGCTTCCAAATCACAAACCATCCTGTTTTGGACATATATTGCCATTCCTTCATCGTTAGTGGATCGGTATCCTGGAATTCTAATGATCTAATACCATCATAGGAGCGCCATCACTAGAAAGACTGTAGTAGTTCAAGCAGAAGGTCCATCACCACCTTCTCAGGAGAACTAGGGATTGGTAACAAATATAGCCTTGACAGTTTCGCCCACATCCAGAGAACAAATTAAAAGAAAAAGCTTTGAAGGGCTTCATAAATCAAGTCAATGTACCCAATTAGCTTCAAGAAGTTTGGTTAATACTAACCCCTAGGATGGGCTGCATGTTGTACATGTTCTTTTCACTACATGCTCCTTTAGATTATATCTCAAGACTACTTCTCTATTTGCACAAGATGGCACCGGCAGAAACTGGAAGAGGGTTCAAAAAACAGCAGCACTTTATTCATTGGAGAAAGCCTCCCTTGGTATCCTTGCAGCTAAAGGGAAGGAGGAAATGAGGGAAGCTGAAGCAGCAGGACTCCTTCACATTCACTGTCACATAGGCATGCACACAGCCACACAAACATCGCAAACAGTATACTGCAAGACAAGCTCTGTTTGACGGTAACTCCTTTAATCAACATTATAACATTTGTTTATTTTCTGCCAGTGCAGACCTGAAAGAACAGCCTGGCGGCAGAGGCAGTGGTCCAGCACAGGACAGAATTACACCACACTCTTCATCCCTCTCATCAACATCTGCAAGCACCAGCATAGCTACACACATGCTGGAGTATGCAGTGAGCTTGAAGAGGTGGCACTAGGTAAATCACAGGAAACAAATGAGAAGGAGAAATTGATGGTGGCAGAGAAGGAGCAGGAATCCAATGGATAGGTTCATTATCCCCGGTGTCCTGTCCAATATTTATCCCTCAATCAACATCACTAAAAAAAAAAGATTATCTGGTTGTTATCACATTGCTATTTGTGGGAGCTTGCTGTGCACAAATTGGCTGTCACATTTCCTACATTACAACAGTGACTATACTTCAAAAGTGCTTAATTGGCTGTAAAGCATTTTGGGACATCCAATAGTTGTGAAAGGTATTATACAAATGCAAGTCTTTTTTTTTCTTTTTTTTTGATCAGAGGTGTACTTTTACTACCCAATATGTAGTTAAATGATAGTATGATCCCGGTCGTAACAATAAGACCTCTCGCTGTGTGTACTTGATACTGTAATCTCACATGTGACACATGAGTATTTCTCCTATCTTTCAGAAGACAGATTGATAAGCATTCTTCTGAGATAGCGCCAACTGTAAGACACCAAATGGGTTTATTTTACATAAAATACAAAAATGAACAGAATACAGCTCATAGTTGGAGGCACCTGTTTCCTGTTGCACATTAAAATGATAAATTGCACAAACTTTGTCCCTTTCATATGGGTATAGCTTACTTGTCAAATCAGCAATGCTGAACTGACCGGCATGAACTTAGAAAACCTTTCTCTCTGAATGTGTCAGACTCAAACTTCTGTGGACTGTATCTTCCAATTGAGGAAGGAAGCCAAATGTTTAACATTTGACTCCTCCCTGAGCTGGGCTCTGTCAAGAATTAGCTCACCAAGCTGGCAATAAAAGCTACCACTTTGAATAAGAAACTTCCCCCACCTTGGTGTGGGAACCATGGCGATCACATAGTCTGCCAAGCTAGGTCATAATTGGGTGCCTCTGAATGGTAACAATTCCAATCCTAGAGGTGAGAAATCTCTGGAATGTGCCAACAAGCTCCCCCATTGTCTCAAACTGATATGACCATGTGAGAGTACACAATGCCTATTTTGTGTGATACTTCAGCTAAAGGTCATATTTGGCATCGTGGATAACCTATGTGTTTCTGGGAATTAACCCCTTGTGAACTTAATTTAACTTCATATCAATGCATAAAATAAATTAACTCAAAATGCCCTCCAAGCTAAATGGACAAAAATCTGGAAATGTTATATATATTTGTTTGATCTGTTCTGCTGAAGTACTGTAACTGCTTCACTTACAATGAGTTAATGGGTAATAACAGACTGTAATGCTTAAATGAAAATTGCCCCCAAATATTGTTACAATTATTGATTGCATATTATTAATGAGTATTTCAGAAATATTGGAAAAAATCTTTAATTAAGACACAGTACTGTGCTAAAGATAATGTAAGCATCATCATCATATCATCATCATCATCATAGGCAGTCCCTCGAAATCGAGGAATATTTGCTGCCACTCTAAATGTGACTGTACAGTCCAATACGGGAATTACAGTCTCTGTCACAGGTGGGATAGACAATGGTTGTAGGAAAGAGTGGGTGGGGAGTCTGGTTTGCCGCACACTCTTTCCGTTGTCTGCGCTTGGTTTCTGCATACTCTCAGCGACGAGACTCGAGGTGCTCAGCACCCTCCCAGATGCTCTTCCTCCACTTTGGCCGGTCTTGGCCCAAGGATTCCCAGGTGCCAGTGGTGATGTTGCACTTAATCAAGGAGGCTTTAAGGGTGTCCTTGAAATGTTTTCTCTGCCCACCTGGGGCTCGCTTGCCGTGTAGGAGTTCCGTGTAGAGCGCTTGCTTTGGGAGTCTCGTGTCGGGCATGCGGACGTTGTGGCCCGCCCAATGGAGCTGGCCAAGTGTGGTCAGTGCTTCGATGCTGGGGATGTTGGCCTGATCAAGAACACTGACTTTGGTGCGTCTACCCTCCCAGTGAATTTGCAGGATCTTGCGGAGGCAGCGCTGGTGGTATTTCTCTAGTTCTTTGAGATGTCTACTGTATATGGTCCACATCTCTGAGCCATATAGGAGGGCGGATGTCACTACAGCCCTGTACCATAAGCTTGGTTCCATATTTGTGATCCAGTTTTTCAAACAGTCTCTTTCTAAGGCGACCGAAGGCTGCGCTGGCACACTGGAGACGGTGTTGGACCGCGTCGTCGCTGTCTGCCCTTGCTGAGAGTAGGCTCCCGAGGTATGGAAAATGGCCCAAGTTGTCCAAGGCCGCACTGTGGCGGGGGAAATTTGTCTTATGGATGTTTAGTGTAAGACCAAGGTATGTCTAGGTGAAGATGTTGACGATGGCTTGGAGTTCAGCCTCTGAATGTGCGCAGATGCAAGCGTCATCCACGTACTGTAGTTCGACAACAGAGGATGGGACGACTTTGGATCTAGCCTGGAGGCAACAAAAGTTGAACAGGTTCCCACTGGTTCTATAGTTTAGTTCCACTCCAGTGTGGAGCTTGTTGAGAGTGAGATGAAGCATTGCAGTGAGGAAAATCGAGAAGAGTGTTGGCGCGATGATGCAGCCCTGCTTGATCCCGGTCCGGATGTGGATTGGTTCTGTGGTGGATCCGTTAGTCAGGATTACGGCTTGCATGTCGTCATGGAACAGATGGAGGATGGTGGCAAACGTTTGGGGCAGCCGAAATGGAGGAGGACGCTCCATAGTCCCTCACGGTTGACAGTGTCAAAGGCCTTTGTGAGGTCAAAGAAGGCCATGTACAAGGGTTGGTTCTGTTCCCTGCAATGTAAGCATTGCTAAACGAAACATACAAAGCCTGTTTCCATTTAAGAGTAACATCACATGTAGAACTTCCTCTGTGCCCACTCAAAATGGGGTTCGAAGGTAAAAACCCGAGAAATTGCACAAGGTATTCATTTCAATATTATTACATGCGGTCCAAGGTATTAATGAAGCTATGGCACAAAATATGCTATGGCACTCTAAAAATTATAGGGCATTACAAATATTGTGTTTTTTTTCATTTTCTTTGGAAACTTTAATTTATTAGATATAAAAAATATTGGACATGGGGAGAAAAGGCTAGTTGTCTGGATGGGGCGGTTGAAGGCAGGAGGTCATATGATGAGACCTCCAAGTATAGGTCCAATCAGATTTGGCAATCCTATTCAAATGTCATCTCAGTTAGATAATGGAAAGATTTTTCTAATGCATTTTCCTTTTATACCCATATAGCCCTCCTGGGAGATATGATGGTGCCTGGAAATCTTCCGCTACGAGCTGATGGTTGGTGTTTCCACTGGCCTCAGATGACTGGTGAATCAGTGAATCCTGGTGTCTGGAGCATCGATGGGCCAGAATCTCTGCTGTGGGGTCAGACACTGTGCACAACTCAGCTTCTCGACCAATAATGCACGGTTTATAACATTGTGGCCTGGGTTTTGCAATAGAAATAATGGTGAGGATAACAGCACACACCGTTATTTAAGTGGAAATCAGACAGCAACTTCGACCGACCGCATATGCGCAGTTAAACACGAAAATCAGGAACTGTCTGAGATGCTCTGCTCCTCCAAAAGCTGCACAATAATGCTATCTCGTTGTCTGATTCACCATTTCAATGCATTCAACGGCATGAAGCTACTGTACTTGCCTCATAAATACGAACAAAACTCACCAGAAAAAGTTTGGGCTTGTCCATTCCAGTGTAAGTACCCATTTAACGGCTGCTAAAATCTTAATTACTGACAAACAACCTCTCTGGCACTGAAAATAAACTTCTACAAGTGTGGAGTCTCATTCTTTCTGCTTTTAATTATTGTTGGAGATATTAAAAAATTTAAAAATTCATTAAAAATGTTTTTTTACTTTTTCTTTCTGTCTCTTTTATCTCTCTTTTAATTCCCCCTTTCTTTCCCTCCCTTTATTTCTCTTTCTGTACCTGATTTGACATTGAATTAAATATTCAAACTGACACTTCCTGGTTCAGACTCTGCGCTGCTCATTAATGATTCTTCAATCTGATTGGTTAAGGAGTTACACAGTTGCTTTCCCTGTTCACACAAGTCCCAGATGCCCTGTAGAGGGTGCTGCACTTTTTGGGGCTCAAATTTACAGTAAGTTCTATTGCAAAACCCCATGAACAGTCTATGGACAAGTGCAAGTGCAACAAACAGCCAGTGCTGTTCGTTCGCTGCTGAGAACCAAATCCGGCCAATTGTTTGGGCTCGGAACAAACTCGGGCTCGTCTTCGCGAATTCTATTTGAGATCACCGACATTCAGTTACTATAATTCAGCAGTCATGTCCCTTTACACTGGGCACCCTCCCCAAGGAATATTCAGCGGTGCTGAACAGAGGCACTCGAGACAGAAATTAGACATGGAAACTGCACTCGCCTGGCTAAGGAAAAAATTGGTACAGTACAGATGGGAATTCTAACGGGGAAATGGGACATTTTCAAATTGAGCTTTTCTTAGCAGTGGTGTCGAATAGCAGTCCAGATACATATATCCCCAGTGAAACAAGAATGCGAATGTCAAACATAATATTTTCACTCAGAACATGGAGGATAACACATTAATTACTTAAAGACCATTGGAATGTTCTGGCTAAAAAAAGAGAATTACTCTGAATTTAGCAATACCTTGTGGTTCCACCTGTTGTGTTCAATCTAGTTTGCAAAGTTTGTCATTCATAGTGCAGGGGGTGGCAGTGTTATATGGTGGGAACTTTATGGACATTTTGGAGGATATCAAAGGAATGTCCATTAGCCAGTGAGTAACTGCACCAAACAAACCTGGAAAGTCCCAAGTTTGATCTCCAAATCTGTGCTGAGTTAGTTTATCTCAGCCAGCGTGGCATTAGTTAAGCTACAGTTGCCCTCAGGCTGTTGAGCTAGAGAGATGAAAACTGGCTCTGCCTCCTGCTCCTGCTCCTGATTGGTATCTGTTAATCCTTTCCAGTTTCTCTATGGTACTTCACCCCTTTCTAATACAATAACCTGAATTTAACCCAGGGCACGGTTGCCAATTATAACCCCCAAACGTGCCCTGGTTAAGATCAACCAACTCAGATCAAACCTGTGATCTTCCATGTTTTGTATAGCTTAGCTACTCACTGAATAAACTCATGGATCGATTGAAGAGCTACTGCATTAGAAAATACATTGGTTTTGTTTGGATAATAATGGCCCAAGCCTTTCAAATGTTCTCTGTTGCAGGTACTGCTGTTTTTATGTCAAAAAGCCTGTTTCAATTTTGATAAACTGTTTTACTAAGACAAGCAAACCAACGTGTTTCCTATAGAATAAAAACAAAATAATGTGGATGTTTGAAATCTGAAATAAAAACACACAGAGCTCAATTTTTCCCAGTATTTGCTCTGTTTTTTTGGAGTAGGCTGCTTTTTCTGGCCTACCTTAAAAATCCACAGTTTCCCCAATCAATTTGCACCAGCCTAACTGAATTAGTTAAGTTTTTTTTTAGGTACGATTTCTTTCCTCAAAAGGGGTCGTTACGAGCCACTTACGCCAATTCTGGCCATTTAGGCAACTTTGGCCAGCTAATAATTATTCCATTTCTACTTAAACCAGCGCATGTGGCCACTCAAGAAAACACTTGTGGCGAGTTAAAGAAATCGGTGCAGGTAAGGAAATCGGCGCAGGTAAGTGCAGCAGATGCCCGGACAACAGCAGCAGGAAAGGTAAGAGAGAGGGGGAGAGAGAGAGAGAGGTGAGGGGAGTGAGAGGGGGTGGGGGGAACCCTTTTGGGTGTAGTTGGATGCAGGGACCGGGAGGGAGGAGACCACTCAACCTGGGCTAGGGGGCGGGGGGAGCAGACCGGGTTACTGGGGGGTGGGGGGGTGGGGGGGAGGGAGCGAACTGGCCGGCATCGGGGGCCACAGAGCGGTGTGAAGGCTGGTGGGGGGGGGGGGTGGGGAGAGACTGTGTGTTATAATCTACAGATGCTTGAAGTCTATTGCACTGCCACCTAACCATTATTTGTTGACAGACCTCGAAGGTTACTCACTATATGAAGCTGAAGGAAGTCTCCCAGACTCGGAGCTCTACTGCGCATGCGCGGCCATTTCAGTGACGTCAAGAACGTAACTTTTTTTCCCCGCACGTATGCAGAAGACCCAGCTCCTTTTTCCAGTGCAGACCACTGCCCCTCCGCCCCGAGACCATGCTGCGCGGCTGCAGATTAGAGGCCAAACATCGGGGAAACTACGAAGATTTTTTTCTGGCACATCTATTCACATAATTAAACGACGCAACTCGCTCAAGTACGCCAGAAAACGGGCTCGGGGAAAATTGAGCCCACTCAGCAGGTCACGTAGCATTTGTGGAGAGAGAAACAGAGTTACTGTTTCAGGCTGATGACATTTCCTATAGACCCCAGTTTGGAATTATTTTCCACCCTTTCTGTCAGAGCACAATAGCTCATATTCACTTACATAGATCCATTACCTCATTTCCACCGTTAAGATTTGAGTAAGTTTAACTATCCTCTGAATTGATGTGTGAACTTATTTCTACAAACAAGTTGTTACAACTACAGCTTTCATTTATACAGTGTCTTATTACATTGGCATTTCTGAAAAGTATTTATACAATAAATTACTTTTGAAGTGCAATGACAGTTGTTATGTAAGCAAATGCAGAATTAATTCTGTGCCAGCAATATCCCACAATAAGGTGAATGACCAGCTAATCTTTTTTTATAATGGTGTTGGTTCAGGAAGGATTGTTGGCCAAAATACCAGAAGAACTCTGTGGTCTTCTTCAAATACTATTTTTGGATATTTAATATTCACCTGAAATAGTTATCTGAAGGACAACACCTCTGACAATGCAGCATCTCTCAGTATTACATGAAATCAAACACACACCAAGATTGCAAATGGTCTGGTTCAGCATCAGACTGTTTCCAGGGAAAGGGATGGAAATGGTAGTCAGGGAATGGAGTTTGTGGCAGAGACAATAGTGTCAGTCTTCCCAATATTTAGTTGGAGAAAATGTCTTTTCATCCAATACTGCATGTTGGACAAACAGTATGACAGGTCAGAGAGAGTGGAGGAGTCAAGAGAGGTGGTGGTGTGGTCACCTTCATCACCATCATCATCACCCCACCATCATCATCATCATCATCATCACCCCATCATGGAGTAAATGGGTACTTTTCAGAATGGCAGGCAGTGACTAGTGGGGTGCCGCAAGGTTCTGAGCTGGGGCCCCAGCTGTTTACATTGTACATTAATGATTTAGACGAGGGGATTAAATGTAGTATCTCCAAATTTGCGGATGACACTAAGTTGGGTGGCAGTGTGAGCTGCGAGGAGGATGCTATGAGGCTGCAGAGTGACTTGGATAGGTTAGGTGAGTGGGCAAATGCATGGCAGATGAAGTATAATGTGGATAAATGTGAGGTTATCCACTTTGGTGGTAAAAACAGAGAGACAAACTATTATCTGAATGGTGACAGATTAGGAAAAGGAGAGGTGCAACGAGACCTGGGTGTCATGGTACATCAGTCATTGAAGGTTGGCATGCAGGTACAGCAGTCGGTTAAGAAAGCAAATGGCATGTTGGCCTTCATAGCGAGGGGATTTGAGTACAGGGGCAGGGAGGTGTTGCTACAGTTGTACAGGGTCTTGGTGAGGCCACACCTGGAGTATTGTGTACAGTTTTGGTCTCCTAACTTGAGGAAGGACATTCTTGCTATTGAGGGAGTGCAGCGAAGGTTCACCAGACTGATTCCCGGGATGGCGGGACTGACCTATCAAGAAAGATTGGATCAACTGGGCTTGTATTCACTGCAGTTCAGAAGAATGAGAGGGGACCTCATAGAAACGTTTAGAATTCTGACGGGTTTAGACAGGTTGGATGCAGGAAAAATGTTTCCAATGTTGGGGAAGTCCAGAACCAGGGGTCACAGTCTAAGGATAAGGGGTAAGCCATTTAGGACCGAGATGAGGAAAAACTTCTTCACCCAGAGAGTGGTGAACCTGTGGAATTCCCCACCACAGAAAGTAGTTGAGGCCAATTCACTAAATACATTCAAAAGGGAGTTAGATGAAGTCCTTACTACTAGGGGGATCAAGGGGTATGGCGAGAAAGTAGGAATGGTTTACTGAAGTTGCATGTTCAGCCATGAACTCATTGAATGGTGGTGCAGGCTAGAAGGGCCGAATGGCCTACTCCTGCACCTATTTTCTATGTTTCTATGTTTCTATCATCATCATCATCATCATCACCCCATCATCATCATCATCATCATCATCATCATCACCCATCATCATCACCCATCATCATCACCACCCCATCATCATCATCATCATCACCCCATCATCATCATCACCCTATCATCATCATCACCCTATCATCATCATCATCATCATCCCATCATCATCATTATCACCCCATCATCATCATCATCATCATCACCCCATCATCATCATTGTTAAGTCGTGGATAAGTAGTCAGACTAGATACTGCAAGCTCAAAGTAAGTGTGACCGTAGTCCTTTATTACAGATCTCAGAGTGCCTCTCCAGCCTGTGAGGCCTCCTTATTTACAGGTGCTCCGAAGGGATTGTGGGATCCCTTGGGACTCCAGGGGATAAGCCCTCTGGTGGTTAGACATGGTAATTACAGGTTTACAAACATAACAACACTCCCTCCCCCCCAAAGTCAATAGTGTAACTATTTACAATGTGAGTCGATCTGGGCCCTACTTTCCCTGGTTGATAGTCTCGATGCAAATGCTGGTGTTGGTGAGTCGTTTGTTGGGCCTTCGCTGGGCTGCTGCTCAGCTGGCCTTGCTGGGCATGATGGGTTCTGCTTCGAGGTCAACCGCTGGGTCGGTTACCACTTGTGTGTGTGTTGGAGGGTCGAAAAAGGTAGACTCTACTGTGGGTTGTTCTGGATAGTCCGTAAATCTGAGTTTGGTTTGGTCCAAGTGTTTTCTGCAGGTGAGTTCATTTGTGAGTTTGACTACAAACACCCAACTGCCCTCTTTGGCCAAAACAGTGCCAGCAATCCACTTGGGATCTTGTCCATAGTTCAACACAAATACAGGATAATTTACTTCAATTTCTCGTGACACATTTGCGCGATCATGATATATATTCTGTTGAAGCCGCCTGCTCTCTACCTGTAAGTGTAGACAAGGGTGGATTAACGAGAGCCTTGTCTTAAGTGCCCTTTTCATGAGCAGTTCAGCAGGAGGGACCCCGGTGAGCGAGTGGGGTCTTTTGTGGTAACTAAGCAGGACTCGGGACAAGCGAGTGCAGTGAGCCTTCAGTTACCCTTTTCAAGTTCTGCTTGATTGAACTGTTCATTCTGCCTGACCATTGGACGCTGGCTTAAACGGGGCAGACGTGACATGTTTGACCCCATTGCGGGTCATGAATTCCTTGAACTCGGCACTGGTAAAGCGCGGCCCATTGTCACTTACAAGGACATCAGGCAGGCCGTGTGGCAAACATGGCCCATAGGCTTTCAATGGTGGCAGCGGACGTGCTTGCCGACATTATCATACATTCAATCCACTTGGAGTACGCACCTACAACCACAAGGAACATTTTTCCCAAGAATGAGCCTGCATAGTCGACATGAACCCTAGACTATGGATTGGAGGAACAAGATCATAAACTTAGTGGTGCCTCCCGGGGTGCATTGCTTAACTGGGAACATGTATTACATTTGTGCACACTGGACTCGAAGTCTGCATTGATACCGGGCCACCACACGTGGGATCTGGCTATCGCATTCATCATTACAATGCTTGGGTGGGTACTGTGGAGGTCACTCATGAAAGTGTCCCTGCCCTTTTTTGGCACAACTACCCGGTTACCCCATAGGAGGCAGTCTACCTGTATGGACATTTCATCTTTGCACCGCTGGTACGGCTTTATTTCTTCTTGCATCTCTAACGGGACACTAGACCAACTCTCGTGGAGCACACAGTTTTTTACTAAGGACAGTAAGGGGTCCTGGCTCGTCCAGATTCCAATCTGTCAGGCGGTAACAGGTGATTGCTGACTCTTGAATGCTTCCATTACCATAACTAAATCTGCAGGCTGTGCCATCTCCACCCCCGTGGTGGGCAATGATAGCCTACTGAAAGCATCAGCACAGTTTTTTGTGCCTGACCTGTGGCGGATGGCGTAGTTGTATACGGACAATGTGAGCGCCCATCTCTGGATGCGGGCCGATGCATTCATATTTATCCCCTTATTTTCAGAAAAGAGGGTTATCAGCGGCTTATGGTCAGTTTCCAATTCAAATTTGAGCCCGAACAGATATTGATGCATTTTCTTTTTCGCTTCTTTTTCAATCATGCTGTAGACCCTCTCGGCTTTAGACAGACGTCTGGATGCATAAGCAACCAGTTGCAATTTCCCAGATTCATTAGTTTGTTGCAATACACACCCAACCATGTATGATGACGCATCACATGCTAGTACCAAATGTTTACATGGATCGTACAACACAAGCAATTTGTTTGAACATAACAGCTTCCTAGCTTTCTCAAAGGCATCTTCTTGGCTTTTACCCCATACCCATTCATCTCCTTTATGCAGTAAAGAGTGCAGGAATTCTAACAATGTGATAAGACCTGGTAAGAAGTTACCAAAATAGTTCAGGAGTCCTAGAAACGACTGCAGCTCCATCACATTCTGTGGTCTTGGTGCATTTTTGATTGCCTCTGTCTTCTAACCGATGGGCCTGATGCAGTCCACCGTGATTCTTCTCCCCAGGAACTCCACTTCAGGTGCCAGGAAAGCGCACTTCAAGCATTTTAGCCTAAGCCCCACACGATTAAGCTGACTAAGAACCTCCTCCAGGTTCTGCAGGTGCTCGACGGTGTCCCGACCTGTAACCAAGTTGTTATCCTGGAAGACCACAGTGCGCGGGACCGACTTCAGCAAGCTTTCCATGTTCCTCTGGAATATCGCCGTGGCCGACCGAATCCCAAACGGGCATCTGTTGTAAACGAAAAGACCTTTGTGCGTGTTGATGCAGGTGAGGCCTTTCAAAGATTCCTCCAGCTCCTGCGTCATGTAGGCCGAGGTCAAGTCCAGCTTGGTGAACGTTTTCCCTCCCGCCAGCGTCGCAAATAGGTCGTCTGCCTGTGGTAGCGGGTATTGATCCTGCAGTGAGAAATGATTGATAGTTACTTTGTAACCACCACAAATTCTGACGGTTCTGTCTCCCTTGAGGACTGGAACAATTCGACTGGCCCACTCATTGAATTTGATCAGCGAAATGATGCCCTCTCGTTACAGCATTTCCAGCTCGATCTCCAACCTCGCTCTCATCATGTAAAGTACCGCTCTCGCCTTGTTATGGAAGGGTCACGCCCCCGGAATCAAATGGATCTGCACTTTTGCTCCTTGCAACTTCCCAATGCATGGTTCGAACAGTGCAGGGAACTTGCTTAGGACCTGGGCACATGAGTGATCGTCAACGGACAAAAGCGCTCAGACGTCGTCCCAGTTCCAGCATATCTTTCCCAGCCAGCTCCTGCCGAACAGCGTGGGGCCATCACCCGGTACCACCCAGAGTGGTAAATAGTGCACCGCTCCATCATAGGAGACCTTTATCGTAGCCCTGCCAATTACGGAAATCAGTTCCTTTGTGTACGTTCTAAGTTTGGTACGAATGGGAGTCAGGACTGGCCTTGAAGCCTTGTTGCACCACAATTTATTGAAAGTCTTTTTACTCATTATAGACTGGCTTGTGTCCGTGTCCAGCTCCATGGACACCGGGAGTCCATTTAATTCAACCTTCAGCATTATCGGGGGACACTTTGTGGTAAATGTGTGCACCCCATATAGCTCTGCCTCCTCGGTCTGAGGCTCTGGTTTGTCATGATCCACCGTGGATCTGTCCTCCTCTGCAACATGGTGATTTGCAGGTGTCATGTACCTCACACTACTGTATATAACTGTATCTTACCATGCTATACATGACTGGAATTAGATATGACCTGTAACCACAAGCATACTTTACCACCAGGGGTGCACTTGCAGGAGACACTGCATACCTGTTCCACACAGGTATATAAAGGCAGGTCTCAGGCAAGTATGGCACGTGAGAGCTGTGAAATAAAGGTGCAGGTCCAGAGTGACCTTGACTTCAGCATGTGCCTCATGTGAGTCTGTACTGCAGGGTCAGGACTTTACAGTGGCGATGAATTACGGGATCACAGAATCCACAGAATGGCTACCAACGGCTCAGATGAGAAATACAATGCTGGAGACAATTGGGAAGACTTTATAGAAAGGCTCCAGCAAAGCTTTGTAACCAAAGACTGGTTGTGCGACGGTAAGGCAGACAAGAGAAGAGCCCATCTCTTGACCAGCTGTGGCTCGAAAACATACGCTTTAATGAAGGACTTGCTGGCACCCGAGAAACCAGCAAGCAAATCGTTTGAGGAGTTGAGCACACTGGTGAGAGACCACCTGAAGTCAGCGAGCAGCCTACACATGGCCAGACACAGGTTCTACAACTACAGACGCTGTGTGGGCCAGAGCATACCCGACTTCGTGGCGGAACTTCGGAGGTTGTCTAGTTTATGTGAGTTCTCCGATGAACTGAGGAGAGAAATGCTGAGAGACTTTTTCACTGAAGGAATAGGCCACGCAGGCATATTCCGAAAGCTTATAGAGACCAAGAACTTGACCCTAGAGGCAGCAGCACTGGTCGCACAGACATTCTTGGCAGGAGAAGAAGAAACGAGGTTGGTCTATACTGCGGGTACGACAACTAACGAAACATCGGAGCAAGGGGTTCACAGCGTGAAACGAGCCGCTACCTCCACACACAGACAAAGGCAAGAGAACAGGCCTTCAACAGCAGGCAGTGGCGTCAGAAGCCATCAAGGGCCACAGGAACGGCCGTTCACACCTCATCAACTCACAATGCGAGCAATCAACTACAGACTGAGAGAAGCTCAAGAGAGATCAGCCAGACGCAGCTCATCCTTCAGAAACAATGGAAGCGGTCTGTGCTGGAGATGTGGGGGAAGGCACTCAACAAGGGGGTGTCGATTTCAGCATGCTGTTTGCAGAAACTGCAACTATATAGGCTCGCATGTGCAGAAAAACAGCAGCTCAGCTGGTATACGAATCGGAAAGGTCGGAAAGCGGACCAGAAGACGGTGGGTACAGTGCCCTGGACACCGGGGTACAGCGGGTCAACACGATCAATGTCCACTGTTCTTACAACAAGACACCTCCAATAATGATGAGGGTCCTACTCAACAGGATACCCGTCAACATGGAACTGGACACGGGAGCTAGTCAATCTCTCATGAGCATCCAACAATTTGAACAGCTGTGGCCGCACAAAAGCAACAGACCAAAACTCACAAGGATCGACACCAAACTAAGGACCTATACCAAAGAAATCGTCCCAGTCCTTGGCAGCACCATGCTCTCAGTCACACACAAAGGGACAGTGAACCGACTTCCCCTGTGGATTGTCCCCGGAGATCTCCCAGCACTGTTGGGGAGAAGCTGGCTGGCAAAACTAAATTGGAAATGGGATGATGTTCACGCCATGTCGTCAGAGGAACGGACCTCCTGCTCAACAGTTCTAAGTCGTTTTGAACATCTCTTTCAGCCAGGTGTGGGCACCTTCAAAGGGGCTAAAGTTAAAATCTACATCACACAGGATGCCATTCCAGTCCATCACAAGGCTAGAGCTGTGCCTTATGTGATGAGGGAAAAGATTGAACACGAACTGGACCGGCTTCTGCGGGAAGGCATTATCTCATCCGTGGAATTTAGCGACTGGGCAAGTCCCATCGTCCCCGTCATGAAGCCTGATGGATCCGTACGAATCTGTGGGGATTACAAGTCTACCATAAACAGAGTCTCCCTACAGGACCAGTACCCGCTGCCCAGAGCGGAGGACCTATTTGCCACATTGGCTGGAGGAAAACTTTTCTCGAAGCTAGATCTCACATCTGCGTATTTGACGCAAGAACTGACCGAAGAGTCTCAGCTACTCACCACCATCAACACACATCGAGGCCTTTTTATGTACAATCGATGCCCATTCGGCATCAGGTCGGCAGCTGCTATATTCCAGCGCAACATGGAGAGTCTGCTCAAGTCCATCCCGGGGACGGTTGTGTTTCAAGATGACATACTCATCACGGGTAGGGACACTGACTCCCATCTCCGCAATTTGAAGGAAGTACTAAGTCAATTGGATCGGGTAGGCCTAAGAGTTAAGAAATCCAAGTGTCTGTATCTCGCGCCCGTTGAATTTTTGGGCAGAAGGATTGCCGCTGATGGAATCCGCCCAACAGAATCCAAAACCGAAGCAATTCATCTGGCACCCAGGCCCCGGAATGTCTCGGAACTGTGCGCCTTTCTCGGGCTACTCAATTACTTTGGGAACTTTATGCAGAACTTGAGCACGCTGCTGGAGCCTCTCCACGTGCTACTCAGAAAGGGGTGCGATTGGTGTTGGGGGGACGCCCAAGAACGCGCCTTCAATAAGGCACGCAACCTTCTATGTTCTAACAGTATTTTAGCCTTTATTGACCCAGGTAAAAAACTAGTTCTTACATGTGATGCGTCAGCGTATGGGGTCGGGTGCGTTTTACAACATGTCAATGATGCGGGTAAATTACAACCCATTGCTTATGCATCGACGTCACTTTCGCGGGCGGAGCGCGGGTACGGAATGGTAGAGAAGGAGGCGCTCGCGTGCGTATACGGTGTCAAAAAGATGCACCAATACCTTTTCGGGGACAAGTACGCATTAGAAACCGACCACAAACCCCTCACGTTCCTGCTATCCGAGTGCAAGGTAATAAACGCCCACGCCTCAACGCGCATTCAGCGGTGGGCACTCATGCTGGCGTCTTACGACTACACAATAAGGCACAGACCAGGCACAGACAACTGTGCCGATGCGCTTAGCAGGCTACCCCTGGCGACCATGGAAGAGTCCGACGAACAGCACTGTGAGATGGTCATGGCAATCAATGCCTTTGAATCCACAGGTTCGCCCGTGACGGCTCGCCAAATCAGAGCCTGAAGGACCAGCAACCCCACGTTATCCTCAGTCAAAAGATGCGTTTTAACTGGTGACTGGGCAGAGGCTCGCGATGCCTGCCCCGAGGAGATCAAACCTTTCCATAGACGCATGCATGAACTATCACTACAGGCAGACTGCCTGATGTGGGGCAGCCGAGTAGTTATGCCCTTGCGAGGTAGAGAGGCGTTTGTCTGGGAGCTCCACCGTGAGCACCCGGGGATCGTTCTTATGAAGGCCATAGCCAGATCCCACGTCTGGTGGCCTGGCATTGACGCGGGCTTGGAGCTCTGCATCTGGTGATGCACCATTTGTGCCCAACTCAGTAATGCCCCCAGGGAGGCCCCCCTATGCCCCTGGCCCTGGCCCACGAAACCATGGTTGTGGGTGCATGCAGACTATGTGGGCCCATTCCTCATAGTCATCGATGCATTTTCAAAGTGGATCGAGTGCACCATTTTAAACTCAAGCACCACCTCCACCACTGTGGAGAGCCTTAGAACCATGTTTGCAACGCACGGAATTTCTGACATATTGGTCAGTGATAATGATCCATGCTTCACCAGCACAGAATTTCAAGATTTTGTCGTTGACCACAGCATAAATCACGTTAAGACGGCACCATTCAAGCCGGCCTCCAATGGCCAGGTGGAGCGAGCAGTGCAAATTGTTAAACAAGGCATGCTAAAAATCCAAGGTCCCATGCTGCAAAGCCGCCTGTCGCAACTGCTGCTGGCATACAGATCTCGTCCGCATTCGTTGACTGGGGTTCTCCCCGCGCAACTATTGATGAAACGGACCTTAAAGACTAGGCTCTCATTAATCCTCGCAGATATAGAAACATAGAAATATAGAAAATAGGTGCAGGAGTAGGCCATTCGGCCCTTCTAGCCTGCACCGCCATTCAATGAGTTCATGGCTGAACATGCAACTTCAGTACCCCATTCCTGCTTTCTCACCATACCCCTTGATCCCCCTAGTAGCAAGGACTTCATCTAACTCCTTTTTGAATATATTTGGTGAATTGGCCTCAACAACTTTCTGTGGTAGAGAATTCCACAGGTTCACCACTCTCTGGGTGAAGAAATTCCTCCTCATCTCGGTCCTAAATGGCTTACCCCTTATCCTTAGACTGTGTCCCCTGGTTCTGGACTTCCCCAACATTGGGAACATTCTTCCTGCATCTAACCTGTCTAACCCCGCCAGAATTTTAAACGTTTCTATGAGGTCCCCTCTCATTCTTCTGAACTCCAGTGAATACAAGCCCAGTTGATCCAGTCTTTCTTGATAGGTCAGTCCCGCCATCCCGAGAATCAGTCTGGTGAACCTTCGCTGCACTCCCTCAATAGCCCAAAACTGTACACAATACTCCAGGTGTGGCCTCGCCAAGGCCCTGTACAACTGTAGCAACACCTCCCTGCCCCTGTACTCAAATCCCCTCGCTATGAAGGCCAACATGCCATTTGCTTTCTTAACCGCCTGCTGTACCTGCATGCCAACCTTCAATGACTGATGTACCATAACACCCAGGTCTCTTTGCACCTCCCCTTTTCCTAATCTGTCACCATTCAGATAATAGTCTGTCTCTCTGTTTTTACCACCAAAGTGGATAACCTCACATTTATCCACATTATACTTCATCTGCCATGCATTTGCCCACTCACCGAACCTATCCAAGTCGCTCTGCAGCCTCATACCATCCTCCTCGCAGCTCACACTGCCACCCAACTTAGTGTCATCCGCAAATTTGGAGATACTACATTTAATCCCCTCGTCTAAATCATTAATGTACAATGTAAACAGCTGGGGCCCCAGCACAGAACCTTGCGGTACCCCACTAATCACTGCCTGCCATTCTGAAAAGTCCCCATTTACTCCTACTCTTTGCTTCCTGTCTGACAACCAGTTCTCAATCCATGTCAGCACACTACCCCCAATCCCATGTGCTTTAACTTTGCACATTAATCTCTTGTGTGGGGCCTTGTCGAAAGCGTTCTGAAAGTCCAAATGTACCACATCAACTGGTTCCACCTTGTCCACTCTACTGGAAACATCCTCAAAAAATTCCAGAAGATTTGTCAAGCATGATTTCCCTTTCACAAATCCATGCTGACTTGGACCTATCATATCACCTCTTTCCAAATGCACTGCTATGACATCCTTAATAATTGATTCCATCATTTTGCCCACTACCGATGTCAGACTGACCAGTCTATAATTCACTGTTATCTCTCTCCCTCCTTTTTTAAAAAGTGGGGTTACATTGGCTACCCTCCACTCCATAGGAACTGATCCCGAGTCAATGGAATGTTGGAAAATGACTGTCAATGCATCCACTATTTCCAAGGCCACCTCCTTAAGTACTCTGGGATGCAGTCCATCAGGCCCTGGGGATTTATCAGCCTTCAATCCCATCAATTTCCCCAACACAATTTCCCGACTAATAAGGATTTCCCTCAGTTCCTCCTCCTTACTAGACCCTCCGACCCCTTTTATATCCGGAAGGTTGTTTGTGTCCTCCTTAGTGAATACCGAACCAAAGTACTTGTTCAATTGGTCCGCCATTTCTTTGTTCCCCGTTATGACTTCCCCTGATTCTGACCGCAGGGGACCTACGTTTGTCTTTACTAACTTTTTTCTCTTTACATATCTATCGAAACTTTTGCAATCCGTCTTAATGTTTCCTGCAAGCTTCCTCTCTTACTCCATTTTCCCTGCCCTAATCAAACCCTTTGTCCTCCTCTGCTGAGTTCTAAATTTCTCCCAGTCCCCGGGTTCACTGCTATTTCTGGCCAATTTGTATGCCACTTCCTTGGCTTTAATACTGTCCCTGATTTCCCTTGATAGCCATGGTTGAGCCACCTTCCCTTTTTTATTTTTACGCCAGACAGGAATGTTGGTGAGGCGTGAGTCCGGGGATCAGCAGAGGCCTATAAAAGGCCGCGAGAGGCTTCGGGAGTTCGTTGGTGAGGCGTGAGTCCAGGAATCAACAGAGGCCTATAAAAGGCCACGAGAGGCGTCGGGAGTTCGTTGGTGAGGCGTGAGTCCGGGGATCAGCAGAGGCCTATAAAAGGCCGTGAGAGGCGTCGGGAGTTCGTTGGTGAGGCGTGAGTCCGGGGATCAGTGAGTCCGGGAATCAGCAGAGGCCTATAAAAGGCTGCGAGAGGCGTCGGGAGTTCGTTGGTGAGGCGTGAGTCCGGGGATCAGCAGAGGCCTATAAAAGGCCGCGAGAGGCGTCAGGAGTTCATTGGTGAGGCGTGAGTCCGGGGATCAGCAGAGGCCTATAAAAGGCCGTGAGAGGCGTCGGGAGTTCGTTGGTGAGGCGTACATGTGCAGCTACAAGGAGAAGGCAAAAAAGAAGAAAGAAACAGAAAGGTGACGTCACAGCCTAGGGGGTAAGTGATTGGCTGGTGATTGGTGAGTAGTTTTTCTTTTTCTTTTTTATATCAGTCAGTAACTTTTAACATTGTTGTTGCCAATTTAAGTGTATATAAGGGTTAAGTCATGGCAGGAGAGCTCGGTCGGGTGTTATGCTCCTCCTGTACCATGTGGGAACTCAGGGACACTTCCGGTGTCCCTGGCGACTACGTGTGCGGGAAGTGTATCCGCCTCGAGCTCCTGACGGTCCGCGTTGTGGAATTGGAGCTGAGGGTGGATTCACTCTGGAGCATCCACGATGCTGAGAATGTCGTGAGTATCACGTGTAGTGAGTTGGTCTTACCGCAGGAGAAGGGTCCTCAGCCGGATAGCGAATGGAAGACCAGCAGGAAGAATAGTGCAAGGAAGGTAGTGCAGGGGTCCCCTGTGGTCATCCCCCTGCAAAACAGATACACCGCTTTGAGTACTGTTGGGGGGGATGGCTCATCAGGGGAGTGCAGCAGCAGCCAAGTTCATGGCTGGCTCTGCTGCACAGGAGGGCAGGAAAAAGAGTGGGAGCGCGATAGTGATAGGGGATTCAATGGTGAGGGGAATAGATAGGCGTTTCTGCGGCCGCAACCGAGACTCCAGGATGGTGTGTTGCCTCCCTGGTGCAAGGGTCAAGGCTGTCTCGGAGCGGGTGCAGGACATTCTGAACTGGGAGGGAGAACAGCCAGTTGTCGTGGTGCACATTGGTACCAACGACATAGGTAAAAAAAGGGATGAGATCCTACGAAACGAATTTAAGGAGCTAGGAGCTAAATTAAAAAGTAGGACCTCAAAAGTAGTAATCTCGGGATTGCTACCAGTGCCACGTGATAGTCAGAGTAGGAATCGCAGGATAGCGCAGATGAATACGTGGCTTGAGCAGTGGTGCAGCAGGGAGGGATTCAAATTCCTGGGGCATTGGGACCGGTTCTGGGGGAGGTGGGACCAGTACAAACCAGATGGTCTGCACCTGGGCAGGACCGGAGCCAATGTCCTAGGGGGAGTGTTTGCTAGTGCTGTTGGGGAGCAGTTAAACTAATATGGCAGGGGGATGGGAACCAATACAGGGAGACAGAGGGAAACAAAAAGGAGGCAAAAGCAAAAGACAGAAAGGAGATGAGGAAAAGTGGAGGGCAGAGAAACCCAAGGCAAAGAACAAAAAGGGCCACTGTATAGCAAAATTCTAAAAGGACAAAGGGTGTTAAAAAAACAAGCCTGAAGGCTTTGTGTCTTAATGCAAGGAGTATCCGCAATAAGGTGGATGAATTAACTGTGCAAATAGATGTTAACAAATATGATGTGATTGGGATTACGGAGACGTGGCTCCAGGATGATCAGGGCTGGGAACTCAACATCCAGGGGTATTCAACATTCAGGAAGGATAGAATAAAAGGAAAAGGAGGTGGGGTAGCATTGCTGGTTAAAGAGGAGATTAATGCAACAGTTAGGAAAGACATTAGCTTGGATGATGTGGAATCTATATGGGTAGAGCTGCAAGACACCAAAGGGCAAAAAACGTTAGTGGGAGTTGCGTACAGACCTCCAAACAGTAGTAGTGATGTTGGGGAGGGCATCAAACAGGAAATTAGGGGTTCATGCAATAAAGGTGCAGCAGTTATAATGGGTGACTTTAATATGCACATAGATTGGGCTAGCCAAACTGGAAGCAATAAGGTGGAGGAGGATTTCCTGGAGTGCATAAGGGATGGTTTTCTAGACCAATATGTCGAGGAACCAACTAGGGGGGAGGCCATCTTAGACTGGGTGTTGTGTAATGAGAGAGGATTAATTAGCAATCTCATTGTGCGAGGCCCCTTGGGGAAGAGTGACCATAATATGGTGGAATTCTGCATGAGGATGGAGAATGAAACAGTTAATTCAGAGACCATGGTCCAGAACTTAAAGAAGGGTAACTTTGAAGGTATGAAGCGTGAATTGGCTAGGATAGATTGGCGAATGATACTTAAGGGGTTGACTGTGGATGGGCAATGGCAGACATTTAGAGACCGCAAGGATGAATTACAACAATTGCACATTCCTGTCTGGCGTAAAAATAAAAAAGGGAAGGTGGCTCAACCGTGGCTATCTAGGGAAATCAGGGATAGTATTAAAGCCAAGGAAGTGGCATACAAATTGGCCAGAAATAGCAGCGAACCCAGGGACTGGGAGAAATTTAGAACTCAGCAGAGGAGGACAAAGAGTTTGATTAGGGCAGGGAAAATGGAGTACGAGAAGAAGCTTGCAGGGAACATTAAGGCGGATTGCAAAAGTTTCTATAGGTATGTAAAGAGAAAAAGGTTAGTAAAGACAAACGTAGGTCCCCTGCAGTCATAACGGGGAACAAAGAAATGGCAGACCAATTGAACAAGTACTTTGGTTCGGTATTCACTAAGGAGGACACAAACAACCTTCCAGATATAAAAGGGGTCAGAGGGTCTAGTAAGGAGGAGGAACTGAGGGAAATCTTTATTCGTCAGGAAATTGTGTTGGGGAAATTGATGGGATTGAAGGCCGATAAATCCCCAGGGCCTGATGGACTGCATCCCAGAGTACTTAAGGAGGTGTCCTTGGAAATAGCGGATGCATTGACAGTCATTTTCCAACATTCCATTGACTCGGGATCAGTTCCTATCGAGTGGAGGGTAGCCAATGTAACCCCACTTTTTAAAAAAGGAGGGAGAGAGAAAACAGGGAATTATAGACCGGTCAGCCTGACCTCAGTAGTGGGTAAAATGATGGAATCAATTATTAAGGATGTCATAGCAGCGCATTTGGAAAATGGTGACATGATAGGTCCAAGTCAGCATGGATTTGTGAAAGGGAAATCATGCTTGACAAACCTTCTGGAATTTTTTGAGGATGTTTCCAGTAAAGTGGACAAAGGAGAACCAGTTGATGTGGTATATTTGGACTTTCAGAAGGCTTTCGACAAGGCCCCACACAAGAGATTAATGTGCAAAGTTAAAGCACATGGGATTGGGGGTAGTGTGCTGACGTGGATTGAGAACTGGTTGTCAGATGGGAAGCAAAGAGTAGGAGTAAATGGGTACTTTTCAGAATGGCAGGCAGTGATTAATGGGGTACCGCAAGGTTCCGTGCTGGGGCTCCCCCTGTTTACATTGTACATTAATGATTTAGACGAGGGGATTAAATGTAGTATCTCCAAATTTGCGGATGACACTAAGTTGGGTGGCAGTGTGAGCTGCGAGGAGGATGCTATGAGGCTGCAGAGTGACTAGGATAGGTTAGGTGAGTGGGCAAATGCATGGCAGATGAAGTATAATGTGGATAAATGTGAGGTTATCCACTTTGGTGGTAAAAACAGAGAGACAGACTATTATCTGAATGGTGACAGATTAGGAAAAGGGAAGGTGCAACGAGACCTGGGTGTCATGGTACATCAGTCATTGAAGGTTGGCATGCAGGTACAGCAGGTGGTTAAGAAAGCAAATGGCATGTTGGCCTTCATAGCGAGGGGATTTGAGTACAGGGGCAGGGAGGTGTTGCTACAGTTGTACAGGGCCTCGGTGAAGCCACACCTGGAGTATTGTGTACAGTTTTGGGCTATTGAGGGAGTGCAGCGAAGGTTCACCAGACTGATTCCCGGGATGGCGGGACTGACCTATCAAGAAAGATTGGATCAACTGGGCTTGTATTCACTGGAGTTCAGAAGAATGAGAGGGGACCTCATAGAAACGTTTAAAATTCTGGCGGGGTTAGACAGGTTAGATGCAGGAAGAATGTTCCCAATGTTGGGGAAGTCCAGAACCAGGGGACACAGTCTAAGGATAAGGGGTAAGCCATTTAGGACTGAGATGAGGAGGAATTTCTTCACCCAGAGCGTGGTGAACCTGTGGAATTCTCTACCACAGAAAGTAGTTGAGGCCAATTCACTAAATATATTCAAAAGGGAGTTAGATGAAGTCCTTACTACTCGGGGGTTCAAGGGGTATGGCGAGAAAGCAGGAAGGGGGTGCTGAAGTTTCATGTTCAGCCATGAACTCATTGAATGGCGGTGCAGGCTAGAAGGGCTATTCACTAATACCCTGTACAGTTGCAGCAGGACCTCCCTGCTTTTGTACTCCATCCCTCTCGCAATAAAGGCCAACATTCCATTCGCCTTCCTGATTACATGCTGCACCTGCAAACTAACTTTTTGTGATTCATGCACAAGGACCCCCAGGTCCCTCTGCACCGCAGCATGTTGTAATTTCTCCCCATTCAAATAATATTCCCTTTTACTGTTTTTTTTCAAGGTGGGTGACCTTACATTTTCCAACATTGTATTCCATCTGCCAAACCTTAACCCATTCGCTTAACCTATCTAAGTCTCTTTGCAGCCTCTCTGTATCCTTTACACAATCCGCTTTCCCACTAATCTTTGTGTCATCTGCAAATTTTGTTACACTACACTCCGTCCCCTCTTCCAGGTCATCTATGTATATGGTAAACAGTTGTGGTCCCAGCACCAATCCCTGTGGCACACCACCAATTTCCAACCCGAAAAGGACCCATTTATCCCGACTCTCTGCTTTCTGTTAGCCAGCCAATTCTCGATCCATGCTAATACATTTCCTCTGACCCCGCGTACCTTTATCTTCTGCAGCAACCTTTTGTGTGGCACCTTATCGAATGTCTTTTGGAAATCTAAATACACCACATCCATCGGTACACCTCTATCCACCATGCTCGTTATATCCTCAAAGAATTCCAGTAAATTAGTTAAACATGATTTCCCCTTCATGAATCCATGTTGCGTCTGCTTAATTGCACTATTCCTATCTAGATGTCCTGCTATTTCTTCCTTAATGGTAGCTTCAGGCATTTTCCCCACTACAGATGTTAAACTAACCGGCCTATAGTTACCTATATTGGTCACCCTGCAACCACGTTTCTGTAATGGCCACCAAATCATACCCTTTTGTCTGCCCCCTTTTTTAAACATTGGCGTTACATTAGCTGCTTTCCAATCTGATGGTACCTCCCCAGAGTCCAGAGAATTTTGGTAGATTATAACAAATGCATTTGCTATAACTTCCGCCATCTCTTTTAATACCCTGGGATGCATTTCATCAGGACCAGGGGACTTGTCTACCTTGAGTCCCATTAGCCTGTCCAGGATTACCTCCCTAGTGATAGTGATTGTCTCAAGGTCCTCCCTTCCCACATTCCCGTGACCAGCAATTTTTGGCATGGTTTTTGTGTCTTCCACTGTGAAGACCGAAGCAAAATAATTGTTTAAGGTCTCAGCCATTTCCACATTTCCCATTATTAAATCCCCCTTCTCATCTTCTAAGGGACTCTCTTCCGTTTTATATATCGGTAAAAGCTTTTACTATTTGTTTTTATGTTTTGCGCAAGTTTACTTTCGTAATCTATCTTTCCTTTCTTTATTGCTTTCTTCGTCATTCTTTGCTGTCGTTTAAAAATTTCCCAATCTTTTAGTTTCCCACAAACTTGGCCACCTTATACGCATTGGTTTTTAATTTGATACTCTCCTTTATTTCCTTGGTTATCCACGGCTGGTTATCCCTTCTCTTACCGCCCTTCTTTTTCACTGGAATATATTTTTGTTGAGCACGATGAAAGAGCTCCTTAAAAGTCCTCCACTGTTCCTCAATTGTGCCACCGTTTAGTCTGTATTCCCAGTCTACTTTAGCTAACTCTGCCCTCATCCCACTCTAGTCCTCTTTGTTTAAGCATAGTACGCTCATTTGAGACACTACTTCCTCACCCTCAATCTGTATTACAAATTCAACCATACTGTGATCACTCATTCCGAGAGGATCTTTTACTAGGAGATCGTTTATTCTCATTACACAGGACCAGATCTAAAATAGCTTGCTCCCTTGTAGGTTCTGTAACATACTGTTCTAAGAAACAATCCCGTATGCATTCTATGAATTCCTCCTCCAGGCTACCCCATGCGATTTGATTTGACCAATCAATATGTAGGTTAAAATCCCCCATGATTACTGCCATTCCTTTTTCACATGCCTCCATTATTCCCTTGATTATTGTCCGCCCCACCGTGAAGTTATTATTTGGGGGCCTATAAACTACGCCCACCAGTGACTTTTTCCCCTTACTACCTCTAATCTCCACCCACAATGATTCAACATTTTGTTCATTCGAGCCATTGTCATTTCTCACAACTGCCCTGATATCATCCTTTATTAACAGAGCTACCCCACCTCCTTTCCCTTCTTGTCTATCCTTCCGAATTGTCAGATACCCCTGTATGTTTAATTCCCAGTCTTGGCCACCCTGCAACCACGTTTCTGTAATGGCCACCAAATCATACCCATTTGTAATGATTTGTGCTGTCAACTCATTTACTTTATTTCGAATGCTGCATGAGTTTAGGTAGAGTGTTTTAATACTAGTTTTTAAACCATGATTTTTAGTTTTGACCCCTCCTGCAGCCCCTTTATATTCATACATATTGTCCCTTCCTATCACCTTGTGGTTTACACTTACCCCAGTGCTACTCTGCTCTGTTGCCTCCTGCCTTTTGCATTCTTTCTTGGGGTCCTGTTCATCTGCGCTCTCACCCACTCTACCTAGTTCAGAGCCCTCTCCTGGGTTCCGAATACTCCTCGCATTGAGGCACCGAGCTTTCAGGCTTGCCTTTTTATTACATTTTGACCCTTTAGAATTTTGCTGTACAGTGGCCCTTTTTGTTTTTTGCCTTGGGTTTCTCTGCCCTCCACTTTTACTCATCTCCTTTCTGTCTTTTGCTTCTGTCTCCATTTTGTTTCCCTCTGTCTCCCTGCATTGGTTCCCATCCCCCTGCCATATTAGTTTAACTCCTCCCCAACAGCACGAGCAAACATACCCCCTAGGACATTGGTTCTGGTCCTGCCCAGGTGCAGACTGTCCGGTTTGTAGTGGTCCCACCTCCCCCCAGAACCGGTTCCAATGCCCCAGGAATTTGAATCCCTCCCTGCTGCACCACTGCTCAAGCCACGTATTCATCTGAGCTATCCTGCGATTCCTACTCCGACTAGCACGTGGCACTGGTAGCAATCCCAAGATTACTACTTTTGAGGTCCTACTTTTTAAATTAGCTCCTAGCTCCTTAAAATCGTCTCGTAGGACCTCATCCCTTTTTTTAACTATGTCGTTGGTACCAATGTGCACCACGACAACTGGCTGTTCTCCCTCCCTTTTCAGAATGTCCTGCACCCGCTCCGAGTCAGACTCGATACTGCAAGCTCAAAGTAAGTGTGACCGTAGTCCTTTATTACTGATCTCAGAGTGCCTCTCCAGCCTGTGAGGCCTCCTTAAGTACACGTGCTCCAAAGGGATTGTGGGATCCCTTGGGACTCCAGGGGATAGGCCCTCTGGTGGCTAGACATAGTAATTACAGATTTACATACATAACAACACTCCCCCATCATCATCATCATCATCACCCCCATTATCATCATCATCACCCCATCATCATCATTGTTATGTTCAGAATAAATCCACAGGACTTTATCGCAAGTTCAAACTGTTGTGACCTTGGTCTCTTTATTCAGACTCTAGAGTGAGGAAGCAGCATTGTGAATCACCTTTTATACCTGCTTGCCCCAGGGTGCACAGGTGACCCTTAGGTCTCCCACAGGTGTGCCCCCTTGTGGCAAGTCTTACATTTGGGTAAGGTGTACATATATACATAACATCATTCCCCCCCAAAGTCTTATTGTGCAAGTTATTTGCAAGTTGAGGCAATCTGGTGCCCCACGTCCCGGGTCGATTGCCTGGGTTGAAGTCCTGACGTGGTGGGTTCATCCTTGTGGTTGACGGCAAAGTTGATCATGTTAGTGGGTCGCTGGGGGGCCAGGTCCTTTCATAGTGGTTCCTGGTTATCTGTCGTCCACAGTTTGGTCTTGTCCAACTGCTTTATTTGTCAGCCCGGTCAATCAAACGCTCCGTTTTCATCACATACGCTTCATTCCCCGCCTTTGGCTAATGCGGTGCTAGCGGCCCAACTGGGGCCTTGAACATGGTCTACATCACTTATTCTGACGTCACGTGGAGGGGCCGTGCACTTATGGTGCATTCTCTGCTGGTGGCATGCGGAAGGCTCGGTTCTGAGTGATTCTGTCTGGTGATTGCGTAGCACCCAGGATAGCCGGATCAGTATGGAGTCTACCGTGACACGCGTGGTGCTAAGTTTAGTGTTTTGGGCGCTGACCCTGAGGTCTGGCAAGCCCAGGTTGGCCGCAATGGCCTTGAGACTCTCGGTAGTGGCGGGAGGCCTAGTGGTCCCCGTGGACCTTAGGCTGTAGTATGGGGGCCCCGGACCACCAACTGTGTGTAGCCGCCCTGCCTTGCTTTGCAACATTGGAATGGGTCTATCGTCTCTTAGGTTCCACATCCTATCTAGCCATTACGGTTGACCCCTCACTTTCTAGCACTTCCACGACTGCGAGTGGGTCTGCAGGCTGCGCCGTTTCCACCCCGGGGGCGGACAATGGTGGCCAACTGAGAGCATAGGTGCCGCTCTCTGTGCCTGGCCCGTGGCGGATCATGTTCCAGTGCACAGACAGTGTTGGACATTCTCGAAACAACGCATCGATAATGGTGCCTCTGCTCTACCAAGCTCGTGGGATGAGCAGCTTGTCTGACTCAAGCACATATTGGGACACTCTTTGGTACGTCTCTTTAGTCCCGTGAACACAGGCTGCTGCTTTGTTTAACTTATTTGATACATGTTCAATCATTTGGGGCTCGCCCGTTACTTTTACTTGCTGCACAACACTCCCGACCCCATGCGGTAACATCTCACTTGCTACAAATACTGTATTAGATACATATACAACTGGTTGGGGTTCGCCCGCTACTTTGGCTTGCTGTACAACACACCCGACCCCGTGTGATAACACATCACTTCTAACAAGTAGTTTGTCAGATACATATACGACCGGTTGGTGTTCGCCAGCAACTTTGGTTTGTTGTAAGGTACCCCCAACCCCATATAATGGTACATCATTGGCCGCGAAAGACCGCTCGCAAGGGTTAAATGGTGCACACAATTTATTTAAGTGTAGTGGGTTCCTGGCCTTCACCGCAGCCACCCCTTTACCTTTGCTCCAAACCCAGTTGTCTTCCTTGCTGGGCGACACATTCCTCCGTTCCGTTGCGGCGACCTTCCATGGTCTGGATGCTCTCTCGTTCCATGGTCTGGACACTCTCTCGTCCCATGGTCTGGACGTACCTTCGTCCCATGGTCTGGACGCCTTCTCGTCCCATGGTCTGGACGCCCTCTCGTCCATGTCCGTGATGCCGATTTCCATGATCTTCCTCCCCAGGTATTTTTCCTCGGGCGTCGGGAAGATACATTCAGATCATTTCGACTGGAATCCCACTCCGCATGGTCGACCTGGAGCCTCTTCCATCGTAGCGAAAGGGTTGTCGGCTTCGAGTGGTAGGTACCACGCCTGTAGCGCTGCTCGGTTGAACTTTACCTCCTCGTGGTTGTGATGAGCGGCCTGTGCCTCGGGGATCTGCAAATGGATCTGCACTTCGATGCCTGGTTCAGCTGGAAGTAGGGGTTTGCTCAGCCTTTGGAAAGGGGAGGCCTTATTTGCCGGAGAAGGTACGCAGAGGTCTTCCCAGTTCCATCGAATCTTCCCCATCCACCTCCTGCCAAGCAGCGTTGGCCCATCACCTGAAACAATCCACAGTGGTAAATCGTGCACTGCTCCCTCATGGAATACTCTTACATCCGCACTACCAATAACTGGTATCAGTTCCTTGGTGTAGGTGCACAGCTTTGCCTGAATCGGGATCAGCTTGGGTCACTGTGCTTCGGCGCCCCACAGCCTCTCGAATACCTTCTGGCTCATAACTGATTGACTCACCTCCGTGTCTCGTTCCATGGAGACTGGAGTGCCGTTAAGTTCAACTTTTAACATTATCGGAGGGCTTTTGGTGGTGAAGATGTGTATCCCATATACTTCCTCTTCATCCTCAGGATCAGTTGCCTCTCCTGCTCGTTCATCGTGATCCTCACTGGATCGGTCGTCCTCTCCTGACTCTGCCACGTGGTGAGTCAGAGATCGTTTGCACATTTACTGGAGGTGCCCCATTGTTCCACTGCCCTTGCACACATAGGGCTTGAATTGACATTGATGATCTCGATGGCTGCACCCGCAGCTCCAACATAGTGCTAATGGATACGCATTCACCCCCATGGCGGACTCTGAGTCATTCTAGGCCTAGGTCTGGTCTCTGCAGTCGTGTGGGCCCTGCCCTGTGCCATTCTGCCTGTCGCAAACATTATCTTGTGCACGTTGTTTGCCGATGAGCTTCGATTCTGTGAAGATATCTGTTTCGTGTTATCGCTCGTGGATATGAAGGCTTGGGCTATTGTAATGGCCTTGCTCAGACCTAGGGATTCGGCAGACAGCGGTTTGCGAAGGATGACCTTGTGGCCAATTCCAAGCACGAAAAAGTCCTGCAACATTTCCCCCAAGGATCCTACAAAGTCGCACTGCCCCGCAAGGCGTCTTAGGTCTGGCCTCATCACGTTCTGGCCCTCGGAGCGACGGTGCGTGTGAAAGCGGTACATGGCCATCAGGATGCTCTCCTTTGACTTGAGATGTTCCTTAGCCAGCGTACACAGCTCTGCTTAAGATTTGTCCATTATTTTGACCGGTGCCAGCAAATTTTTAGGGAGGCCTTATACCGATGACCCACATAAGGTAGGAGAATCGCCCTGCTCTTGGTCGCCGTCTCAGCTTGTCCAATTTGTTGGCCACAAAGTACTGGATGAGGTTCTCCATGAAGGCTTCCCAATCATCACCCTCAACAAATCTCTCAAGAATACCAATGGCAGCCATTACCGCGTGAAAGTTCTTGATCCGTTACTTGGCGCCAATTTGTTATGTTCAGAATAAATTCACAGAATTATATCACAAGTTCAAACCGTTGTGACCTTGGTCTCATTATTCAAACTTCAGAGTGGGGAAGCAACATGGTGAATCACCTTTTATACCTGCTTGCCCCAGGGTGCACAGGTGAACCTTAGGTCTCCCACAGGTGTGCCTCCTTGTGGCAAGTCTTACATTTGGGTAAGGTTTACATACATACATAACATCATTCCCCACATCACCACCCCCATCATGAACCCATCATCATCATCACCCCCTCATCATCCGCATCATGTAAACCAGATTTCCAAGCTAGTAGGTTTTCCCTTCATATAATCATTTCTGGACATCTTTTAAGAAAAAAATATATGTTCTTGTTTATTTGCGAACAAATTTATATAAATTGTGTTGAAATATGTCATCGAGTCATATGTTGGGATGTCATCGTTGTAACAAAATGTTATAATGCGCATTTCGCTTCCCAAACAATAAAAACATTTGAAGAATACATTTGCATGAAGATGATGTACCTTTAGCAAGTTGGAAGAAAATAAGATTCAGTTCTGGAAAATCCTGAGATTAAGGGTGTAAATGTTTAATTTAGTTCTAAAGTCTTAGGGTGCATTCACACAAGGGGGAGCTAAATTGGATAGCTTCCGAGAACGGGTGCGGAGATTGCAATGTGCAATTTCCCTGAGCCTGTTCAATATAATGCAGGCAGCATGCCATCTTCATGCTACCTGCTGATTATCATGATTGTATGTGCAGCCAGTACTAACTGCACTCATTGGCTGCACTCACCAGCAGGGGGCCCAATATTGTTACTTGTGAGCACTGCTTAAAGCTAGCCTACACCTCTTAAAGGGAAGGTGCATTGTGGTTGCTGGAGGTGTTGAGATAATTGGGAATAGTGCTGGGCAACAAAGAACAATGACTGACCATGGGAGAGAGTGTAGGCCGTGGTTTTCAGATGCAGAGTGACTGCTGTCAACGACCAAAAGCTGCGCAGAAGTGCACTACGCATTAATCATGAAGCTCCAACATGATGTTCCCGGCTTTTAAAAAAGTGAGCCCACTCCATTCCCGGCTTTTTTTTAAGTGCCCCGCTTCTTTCCCAACTTTTTCTAATGAGCCTGCTCCCTTCCCAGCTTTTTTAACGAGCTAACTCCATTCATGGCTATTTAATGAGCCCATTCATTTGCCAGCTTTTTATTAAGTAGCTTGCTTCCTTCCCAGATTTTTTAAGGAGCCCTCTCGCTTTCCGGCTTTTTGAAAGAGCCCGCTCTCTTCCCGGGTTCTTTTAATGAGCCCATTCCATTCCTGGAGTGAACTAAAAAACACAAAGGGCTAGACTTTCCACTTTTTTGCAGATTTGCCAAAAATTAGTGTTATTTCCAGTGTGGGCGGTAAAAATGGGTTTTGAGATTGCCGGAGTATCGCCTATTTTCAAAACTCTAACTTTCCATTTTTGAAAATGAGCATTACCGCGAGCAATCTGAAATGGGTGTTAGCGTCAATTTTTTTGACCTTCTGCCGTAAAGTTTTGCCGACCATTGCAATGGCATGGCAACGCTCGTTTCCCACATTTCAGGAGGTCAGGGGTCATCATTACATGCGCAGAAGAGGAGCAGAGAGAGAGGGAGCAGAGAGGGACTGAACGCATGGTTGGTGTGTGCTTCTTTGGCTGTTGTGGGAGGCAGGAGGGAGATTCAGCAGCAGCAAAAAGCCTACTAAGCACAAAGAAGGTAGTTGGGACTGAGTTTTTGTGGAAAAAATAATATTTAACATGGAAGGGATGGAGGAGGTGACCCAGCACACTGTGGAGACTGAGGAATCTGGCGAAAGCATTGAGCTGGGAGAGGAACAATTGGGAGGACGCAAAAGAGCAAGGAGGTTCTCGGTCGAGGCAAATGCCTTCTTCATGCAGGAGGTCAAGTCACACTGGGGTTAATTGACCCAAGGAGGGTGTGGGAAGCCCACCCCAAAGGCCTACCAGAAGATATGGGCCAAGATAGTCGAGGTGGTCTCGTCGACGACCAACGAGGTGTGTGAGGGCAACCAATGCCGCAAGTGATGGAACAACCTTGTCAGATCCGCCAGAGTATTACATTTATTTACATGTACTTATATATTTATATAATTGGAATTGTAAGTGTAATGAGTGATTAAAATCAGATGTGATGTCTTGCACTTATACCAGGAAGGTTGTACTCAAAGCCTGCGGTTACGGTGTACGTCTTTAGGTAAAGAATGATCATTTTCATTATAATCATGATTACATCTGTCGGTTATCTGTTGTATCAGTCTCTGTGACAGTACCTAGCAATAATATGCAATGATCTCATGCCATGTCGCTGTTGTTACCTTTTACAGAAGAAGCTTTCGAGGAATAGGGCCGAGCAGAGGCGAACGGGTGGGGGGTGGGGGGGGCGGGGCCACCAGTCATCATCGACCTCACCAACATTGAGGAGCGGATGCTGGCACTAGTGGGGACCCACCCCTGGTCAGCCACGCAAGCTGCAGCAGAGCCTGATGTGATGCCACGTGAGTAAAGTATACACCATTGCATGATGTAAAGTCAATAGATGCCACACACACTCATATCCGACCAATATTGTATGATAGATGAATCATAAAATTCTTCTCTAAATAATGATGTCCTCATGAGAATCATTGCAATGCAGAATTTGGTGATGGTCATGAAATGTGATGTCTGTGATGATCTTAATAGCGGTGGTGCTTTTGTCGTGCATATGCTGTGTGTAGCGCTGGACTCACCTTGTGATCCTAGCACCCCCTTCTCCTCTAATAACCTCATTTATGTTTTGCAGCTCAGCCATCAGTGCGGCCCCATGCAAGAACACTGAGCCCAGAAGCTGGGGGCGCGGGGCTGGACTCGCCGGACTCTCCTCCATCTGGTGCTGACGAGCACCAATTCTCACCCCTGTATCTGTGGGTCCCTTCTCAATGGATGACAGGGCCGACTTCGAGAAGCCTGCATCCCCAACCTCCATAATCCATTCGATACCGATGATATCTATTGCTCCTTTGGCCATTCCCACATCCACCGTGGAGGTACTGGCCCAAGCACCTTGCCACAGGGCACCCCAAGTGTCTCCAGGACAGCACCAACCAAGCGGAGATTGGTTCGATGAGGCAGGTCTGCTCCATGTGCGGCAGACTTGAGCGGGGACATGATACACTTGTCCAGGAGGAGTGTTGACATAGATCCAGCTACAATGGGGGGCATATCCCTCCAGCTGGCCAGCATGTCCGCAATCATGACAGAGTACGTTCCGCGAATGGCGGAGGCCCTGGAGCTGATAGCCAGGAATACTGGTGGCAGAGGCCTCCAAGTGGTCCCGGAGCACGGCACTGCACCCCAAGGTGCTGCACCTGCTTTGCCAGTGACACGTGAGAGCCAGGAGGAAGATCTTGCTTCTGACTCGGAGCACATTCCCACCTCGGGACCATCCTCTCCCGTATCTGTCCAAGCAGCGGTTCTGCCGTCATCCCCCCAATGAAGCAATGCCTGAGGAGCTCCTCGGCCAAGCAGCTTGGAGTCAGGAGGGGAAGGGGAAGGGGTAGAGGTGGGGAGGAGAAGCGAGGAGGGGGTGGAACGGAAAGTGAGGTGCATGGCCGCAGGTGTTGTCTTGGGCATATTTTTATGTTGTTGGTGCTATTTTGGTGGGAGGGTCGGGGGAAGGGGCAAGGGGGCTACCTTGCTGATTTGCATTTGTGTTCTGTGTTGCTGGAAATGGTGACCAATCGAATGATGTAAATATGATACATTTATTGTGGTGTGGGGCGGGTTGTTTTTTAGTTATAATTATGATTTCACACAAATGGTTGGATTAAATGTTTTTTAATTAACATAACCTTGTTGCTCATTGTCTCAGATACCTGCACCGTTACACACTGGTGATTCCTTAACATGAAAGGGTATAATTACACTTAACTTGAATCAACTTAAACTTTAACTGTCAGCAAGGTGTTGCACACCATTGATGTATGAGCTGCACACCTAGCAGTGTTGCAGCTTTGTAAATAACAACAACGTTCTTTCAAGCAAAGCGCTCATTTATAAGCTGCTGACATAAGAGTCTTGCAGCTATGTAGCCACCACCGGCCCTAGAGGGGGGTGCGGGGGCATGGTTTCTTCGTCAGCCTGATTGTCTGGCCCGAGGTCAGCGTATATCTCCTCATCCTCCTCTTCCTCTCTCTCCTGAGGTGGACTGTCAGTCCCTTCTGGCAATTCATGTCCCCACGAATTCTTGTTCCACATCACCACAAATTGAGCTACCTGCTTAGGGTAGTATTGGAGCTCTCCTCTTGAGTGGTCCAGGCATCTAAAGCGCTGCTTAAGCACATCAATGGTTTTCTCGACAATATTGCGTGTAGCTCTGTGGCTCTCGTATCGCTTCTCGACTTCAATGTGGGTGTTACGCAGCGGGGTCATCAGCCAGGTGGTGAGGCCATATCCTTTGTCACCAAGCATCCAGCATTGACCTTGTGGCTTATTGTTAAACATGTCAGATACAGTGCTTTCACGCAGGATGTGAGCATCATGGATGCTGCTTGGAAATTTGGCATTCATTGCCATAATTATTTGCTGGTGGTCGACAACAAGTTGGACATTCAGGGAGTGGGATCCCTTGCGGTTCCTAAAAATTTCTGCATCCTGAAAAGGTACCCGCATCACGATGTGCGTACAGTCTATTGCTCCCTGCATCGTGGGGAAGTTAGCAATTCGGTAGAATCTTAAAGCCCTCTCAGTCTGAGCCTCCCTGGTCATGGGGAAGCTGATAAACGTCCATCCTGCGTGTGTAAAGGGCTTCAGTGACGTGTCGAATGCAGCAATGTGTGGCCTGCTGAGATATATCATCATTGGCAGTCCCTCGGAATCGAGGAAGACTTGCTTCCACTCTTAAAATGAGTCCTTAGGTGGCTGCACAGTCCAATACGAGAATCACAGTCTCTGTCACAGGTGGGACAGATAATCATTGAAGGAAAGGGTGGGTGGGACTGGTTTGTCGCACGCTCTTTCCGCTACCTGCGCTTAATTTCTGCATGCTCTCGGCGATGAGACTCGAGGTGCTCAGCACCCTCCCGGATGCACTTCCTCCACTTAGGGCGGTCTTTGGCCAGGGACTCCCAGGTGTCAGTGGGGATATTGCACTTTATCAGGGAGGCTTTGAGGGTGTCTGTCATGTATGCATGTATGGGGTTACTAGCCACCAGGAGGCGCCACTGTCGGAGGTTATTGGGCTGTACGCACGTGTGTGCAGCCCAGGTATAAAAGGCAAGCTATCATGTAATGTAATCACTTTGGGCCCTAATAAAGCAGAGCCAGGTTTATACCTGTGTTCGTTTACAGTATTCAGTCTATCGAGTTATTACATACATAACATTTGGCGACGAGGTAGCTTAAGAATCTTCGCATGCAAAACTGAGCACAATTGGAATTCTGGAGAGATTCATGGAGGGAGAGGACTGGGCAGATTTTGTAGCTCACTTGGACCAGTACTTCGTAGCCAACAAAATGGAGGAACCCACTGACGCAGTTAGGCGCATGGCGGTCTTCCTCATGGTTTGCGGTCGGAAAATCTATGGACTCATAAAGAATCTTCTCTCACTTGCAAGTCCAATGAGGAATTTTGTGCTCTGGTACGTGACCATCTCAAACAAGAAGAAGGCATTATCATCTCACGATATCGATTCTACACGCACGTTCATTCTGAGGGCCAGGGTGTGTCAGAATTCGTTGCCGACCTAAGACCTCTAGCTGGACCATGTAAGTTCGAAAGCGTGTTGGGAAACATGCTGCGGGACTTCTTTGTAATCGACATCAACCACAACGTGATCCTGCATAAGCTATTGGCTGGATTTGAGCAAGACCATCACGATTACACAGGAATGCAGGACGACAGACAAAAACTTAAAGCAGATATCATCGAAAAATCGGACTCGGCAAGTACTGTAAACAAGATAGTATCGTCGTTTGGAAGAGCTGCATATGGCAGGGCCTACTCGACTGTGTATGTGAAACCTGTGGCTGCCCAAAGTCCGCCAATGGGAATGAATCCGATTTCACCGTGTTGGCGTGTGGGGGCAATCGTCGGCCTCATCAGTGTCGGTTTAAACAGTCTATTTGTAAAGGCTGTTTGAGACGGGGGCATCTCCAGCACATGTGTCCGCAACTGAGCAAGCGTATTGCGATACACCACGTGGAGGATGATGAACAGTATAGCGCGGATCCGGATATGCAATCCGAGATACCAGAGGAAGAAGTGTATGGACTGTATTTGTTCCTAACAAAGAGCCAACCGATAATGATTAATATGAAACTTAACGGTGTGCCGGTACTGATGGAGTTGAACACGGGTGCGAGTCAATCAATAATGAGCCAGAGTACATTCAACAAGCTGTGGGATACTAAGGCTGTGAGGCCTAAGCTGAGTCCAGTCAATGCCAAGTTGCGTACGTACACTAAAGAACTCATAACGGTGATTGGCACTGCAGTAATCAAGGTGTCGTAGGATGGTGTGGTTCACGACTTACCATTATGGATTGTTCCAGGCAATGGGCCAATGCTGTTCGGCAGGAATTGACTAGAAAAAATCAAATAGAATCGGAATGATATCAAAGCGTTGTCGTCGGAGGATGATACTTCATGTGCTCAAGTGCTGAGCAAGTTTTCCTTGCTATTTGAACCAGGCATCGGCAATTTCACGGGAGCCAAGGTACAGATCCACGTGGACTCGGATGCAAGACCTGTCCATCATAAATCTCGGGCTGTTCCGTACATGATGAGGGAGAAGGTCGAAATCAAACTAGACAGACTCCAGCGTGAAGGCGTCATATCACCGGTTGAATTTAACGAATGGGCCAGCCCCATTGTTCCTGTGTTGAAGAGTGATGGCACGGTCAGGTCACGGTTACGATCAACCGAGTTTCGAAATAGGATCAATACCCATTACCGAAGGCTGATGATCTGTTTGCAACGTTAGCAAGGGGGAAGTCATTCACTAAACTGGATCTGACACTGGCCTACATGACACAGGAACTGGTCGAGACATCGAAGAAACTTACGTGCATCAACACTCATAAAGGACTGTTTATCTACAACAGGTGTCCTTTCGAAATTCGCTCGGCTGCAGCCATATTTCAGAGGAACATGGAGAGTCCACTGAAGTCCGTCACTAGAACCGTTATGTTCCAAGATAACATCACAGGTTATGACACCGCTGAACATCTGAACAAACTGGAAGAGGTTCTACATCATCTGGACAAAGTGGGACACAGACTGAAATGTTCCAAGTCCGTCTTCATGGCACCGGAAGTCGAATTCCTGGGGAAGAAAATTGCTGCTGACGGCATCAGGCCTGCGGACTCGAAAACCAAGGCCATCAAAAATGCACCAAAGCCGCAGAATGTGACGGAGCTGCGTTCATTCCTCAGCCTACTCAACTACTTCGGCAATTTCCTACCTAGGTTGAGCACTTCATTAGAGCCACTGCACATGCTGCTAAGAAAAGGCGACAACTGGGTTTGGGGTGCATCTCAAGATAGAGCTTTTGAGAAAGTTACTAATCTGATTTGCTATAACAAGCTGCTGGTACATTATGATCTGTGTAAGCGTCTAGTATTGGCCTGTGATGCTTCATCATATGGAGTTGGTTGCGTGCTCCAACAAGCTAATGAGTCAGGTAAACTACAACCTGTTGCGTATGCTTCTAAAAGTTTGTCAAAGGCGGAAAGAGCTTAAAGCATGGTAGAAAAAGAGACATTAGCCTGTGTGTATGGGGTTAAAAAGATGTATCAGTACCTGTTTGGTCTTCGGTTTGAACTGGAAACAGATCACAAACCACTCATTTCATTGTTTTCGGAAAACAAAGTTATCAATACCAATGCATCGTCCTGCATCCAGAGGTGGGCGCTGACAGTATCTGCCTATGATTATGTCATTCATCATAGATCTGGCACTGAGAATTATGCCGATGCACTGAGCCGTCTACCGTTACCCACACCGGAGGTGGAGATGCCACAACCTGTATACCTACTGTTAGTTATGGATGCTTTTGAAAGTGAAGGAACCCCTGTCACAGCTCAACAAGTTAAAACCTGGACCAGCCAGGACCCGATATTATCGGTTGTGAAACGCTGTGTCCTTAATGGTGATTGGTCTGCCTTACCCAAGCGAATGGGTGATGAGACCAAACCTTACAACCATCCCAAAGACAAACTATCCATTCAGTTAGATTGTTTACTGTGGGGTAATCGTGTTGTCATGCCTAAGAAAGGCAGAGAGAAATTTGTACATGATCTCCATAGCACTCATCCCGGTATTGTCATGATGAAAGCCATTGCCAGGTCTCAAGTATGGTGGCCTGGAATTGACTCTGATCTGGAATCATGTGTGCATCAGTGCAACACTTGCATACAGCTAAGTAAAGCATCAGCGGAATCGCCACTAAGTCTGTGGCCGTGGCCATCTAAACCATGGTCCAGGATCCACATCGACTTTGCAGGTCCCTTCCTGGCAAAGATGTTTTTAGTTGTGGTGGATGCATATTCCAAGTGGATAGAGTGTATAATCATGTCATCCAGTACATCCACAACTACCATTGAGAGCCTTCGTGTCATGTTTGCTACTCATGGTCTGCCCGACATTGTTGTAAGCAACAACGGATCTCGCTTCACTAGTCTGGAGTTTCAAGAGTTCATGAAACTCAATGGTATCAAACATGTGAGGTCAGCACCATTCAAACCCGCATCTAATGGTCAAGCAGAGCGTGCTGTCCAAACCATCAAGCAGAGTATGAAACGTGTAACTCAAGGTTCACTGCAGACTCGCTTGTCATGCATATTGCTTAGTTACAGGACAAGACCCCACACGCTTACCAGGGTCCCCCCTGCTGAACTATTGATGAAGAGAGGTCTCAAGACCAAGCTCTCTCTTGTCCACCCTGACTTGAACGATCATGTTGAATACAGACGTCAAAGTCAGCAGTGGTATCATGATCACACTGCTGTGTCACGCAACATTTCTGTTAACGATCCTGTGTATGTACTAAATTATGGTCAAGATCCCAAATGGATCACCGGTACTGTTACGGCCAAGGAGCATAACAGAGTGTTTATCGTGAAGCTCAAGAATGGGCAAACATGCAGGAAACACGTTGATCAGATAAAGCAGCGGCACACGGATGAACCGGAACAGTCTGAGGAAGACACAATCAGTGACCAACCAACCTACCCTCAGTCATCAGAGGACTCCGCTGTCATCAATGAATCTGGACTTTTAATCCCTGACATGGTCATTGCCACTCCCATCAGATCGGCTACCCAGCCCCCAGTCATAACAGACTCAGAACGCTCGGCCAAGGCTGAAGTTGAACTGAGACGATCAACTCGGGAGCGGAAAACCCCAGACCGTCTCAATTTGTAAAAAGACTGTTACTAATATCTTAAAGGGGGATATTGTCATGTATATATGCTTAGGGTTACTAGCCACCAGGTGGCGCCACTGTCGGAGGTCATTGGGCTGTATGCACGTGTGTGCAGCCCAGGTATAAAAGGCAAGCCATCATGTAATGTAATCACTTTGGGCCCTAATAAAGCAGAGCCAGGTTTGTACCTGTGTTAGTTTACAGTATTCAGTTTATCGAGTTATTGCATACATAACAGTGTCCTTGTAACGTTTCCTCTGCCCACTTTTGGCTCATTTGCCATGTAGGAGTTCTGAGTAGAGCACTTGCTTTGGGAGTCTCGTGTATAGCATGCGAACAATGTGGCCTGCCCAGCGAAGCTGATCAAGTGTGGTCAGTGCTTCAATGCTAGGGATGTTGGCCTGGTCAAGGATGCTAATATTGGTGTGTCTATCCTCCTCGGGGATTTGTAGGATCTTGCGGAGACATCGTTGGTGGTATTTCTCCAGTGACTTGAGGTGTCTACTGTACATGGTCCATGTCTCTGAGCCATACAGGAGAGGGGGTATTACTACAGCCCTGTAGACCATGAGCTTGGTGGTAGTTTTGAGGGCCTGGTCTTCCTAAGGCGGCCGAAGGCTGCTCTGGGGCACTGGAGGCGATGTTGAATCTCGTCATCGATGTCTGCTCTTGTTGATAAGAGGCTCCCAAGGTATGGGAAATAGTCCATGTTGTCCAGGGCCGCGCCGTGAATCTTAATGACTGGGGGGCAGTGCTTTGCGGCGAGGACAGGCTGGTGGAGGACCTTTGTCTTACGGATGTTTAACGTAAATACGTCGACTATGTCCTGGAGTTCAGCCTCTGTATGTGCTCAGACTCAGGCATCATCCGCTTACTGTAGCTCAATGACAGAGGTTGGGATAGTCTTGGACCTGGCATGGAGACGGCGAAGGTTGAACAGGTTCCAACTGGTTCTGTAGTTTAGTTCCACTCTAGTGGGGAGCTTGTTGTGAGGTGGAGCATAGCAGCGAGGAAGATTGAGAAGAGGGTTGGGGTGATGACGCAGCCTGTTTGGCCCTGGTCCAGACATGGATTGGGTCTGTAATGGATCCGTTGGTAAGGATCACAGCCTGCATGTCGTTGTGGAGCAAGCGGAGGATGGGGGCATCCGAAACGGAGGAGGACGCTCCATAGAGCCTTGTGTTTGACAGTGTCAAAGGCCTTTGTGAGGTCGAAGAAAGCCATGTATAAGGGCTGTCGCTGTTCCCTGCTGAGGCCTGAAAGGAACCCGACACGTAGAACGAATGTGCCATGGTGACCTTGACCTCGACGGACAGTGCTGTCCTGATAGTGCTGGCAGGCTGCAGATCTTACCTGATGAGCTGGTATATCTCACTGATAACCTCCTTGTAGAAGCGCAGTCTCCTAAGGCAGGTGTTATTGGACAAATTGAGGTAAGACCCACTTCTCCCTGTAAGTGCGGGGTGTTTAAGGTCTGGTCCTCTTCATCAGTCTGGTACGTCTTAGATTGGGCACATAATGCTGTCGAAAATATCTTCTGCCATCTGTAGTCTGCTGCAACTGCGTATTCATCAAGATAGGCTGCGAAATGACAGGCCCCATTCCAATAACGATCAGTATTACACCGATTGTTCACAAACAATAAATGTCCCCACTAAGACACCCAAAATAAATTCAAATCATCCACAGTATGATAAGATGTTTGTTCAGATGTTCACATCACCTTAAAAGACCTCCAGAGTACATCCAAACTCCCCCCGAAGTTGAAGCAGAGCAGTCTTTTAAATGAAGTAACCTGCAATTTAGAAAATGGTTTCCATACCGCTGTGATTAGTTCAGGTGAGAGCAACATTTACACAGTGGTTTTTTCAGCGAGCGATATTGTCGGCGAGATATGTGCGAGGTGCCGAAAGTAACACTGGGCGATTTTCTGGGCGGTAGTTTCGGCAAATATAATCTTACGACAAAGACCAATGGCCGGGCGGTATTATTAAATATCAGTGTTAATTGCGTGCTGAAAGTAACACTGGGCGATATTATGGGCGTTGGTTTTTGATTTTTCTGCCCCAAAAAAGTGGGCGGGCGGTATTATTTTTTATCGGCATTACGTACATGCTGAAAGTAACGCTCGGCGATAAGTGACTAAGAAATAAGTGACTAAGAAATGGGCATTACTTTCTATTTTGTGGCTAAATGGGCGATATATGGACGTTTTCCCTCATTTCAGCATTAAAATGGACGTTAAGTGGGCGTTATACATGCAAAAATAATGGAAAATCTAGCCCTTAGACTGCGCATGCACAACTACTCTAACTTTGTTGGCAGCAGTCGTGTCCTTTCTGATGTTGCACTGGAGATCTTGGTGGAGGGGATGGAAAGGAGGAGAACTGCCTTTAATCCGCAGGGGGCAGGAGGTCCTCCACACACATGATGACAAGGCAGTGGGACCAGATAGCTGTGGAGGTAAATGCAAGGAGTTTAGCCACGAGGACCTGGATCCAGTGCTGCAAGAAGTTTAATGACCTCACACGAGTTGTCAAGGTCAGTGAATACTTCTTCAAATGCCATATCCCGCTAACTGCACCACAAGCCTCAGCAACTGATCAATTAACCACATCCCCATCACTCACCTACCAACAATCTCCATCAATCACAACACATAACTAACACTTATCTACTTCACCTCACCCTCACACACTTAGCCCTGTTGCAAGCCTCACACCCGCATCTCACGGCTTGCACAAACTGCACACATTGGCAGCTATTCAACCATGATACCCAAACATATTGCACAACACTCACTGACACATTTCCCTCTCGCTTGCAGGAGAAGGTGGTGCACAGCTGGAGGCAGCAGATTCTAACCAGCGGGGCAGAGGTTTGACTTCATGTTTCAACCCCCATGGAGGAGATGGTGCTGGCCATTATGGGAAGGGCCATTGCTGAGGCTGTGTCCAGCGGCGGGGCTGAAATCATCCTCATGCCTAATCCTTCTTCTCACATCCCACTTCCCCCTCATCCCACAATCTCTTCTGACATACAAGCTGCAGATGGTGTAAGCATGCACCTCTTTGCTTTCCACCCACTCCCCTCACCACAATCTTACTCTTGTCCCTTTTTCCTTTCAGACATATAAGAACTGTAACCTGGCAGTGGAAGAACACCAAGAAGAGAGCGATGATGAAGACACAGGGTCACTTTATATTACACTCACAGCTGCCAGCTCAGATACTGACACTGCATGTATCTTCGAGGATAGATTAGAGGCAGAATCTGCACCTGGTGAGACAACAGGCACAGCTGCACTGCAACCATGATGGGGGGAAAGAATTGAGCAGATGCCAGCTTGCTGGAGGGCAAAGTCACACATGAATTCTGCTGCACAGGACTCAGATGAGGACTTTGATGGGCCAGGCTACAGAAGATAGCTGATGGGTGTACCCAAAAAAATGCTATGTGCATTGGAAAACTTGCCAAAAAGCCTACATTCAATGGCAAAGAGCATGGAGGAGTACAGCACCAACTTGGTACAGGGCTTTGCGCCGAGCTTTGAGCCCATCATGTGGATATCTGAACGGAATATATGGAATTAAGGACAGTAAAGTAAACGGGATATATGAAAATGTATAAGCCATGGAAGAATAGCTGGGAGAATGTCAGATTGCAAATAGTGCAACATCAGCATAGCTAACAGTCTGTCTCAAGGTTTCAAGTCACTAATCCTGCCAATAATATATAATTGTAACATGAAATACATCTGCAGAATTGCAAGGTCTCAGTAAATAGTCACACCATTAGATTGAAACATTTAGAGGCAATACTTGAGCTTTCAAGAAGAACATCTCATATAGATTGACTAATGAGTGGCTGAGTTAGACTGTCAATCCATTTGTATTTTGTTATCTGATTTCAAAACTGTATAACTGTTAACGCTTTACGATGTAACTTCACCTATCCGTAGGGAGTGTGTACGCTCTATCCAGAGAGTATATCTTCTGTCTGATAGGTCTTACTGGCCGGTAATAAAGACTGCTTTGTTCAAAGCACAAGAGGTATTCGACTCAGTAATTTTACTGAACCAGATTGAAGTAAAAGAATCCAGGAATTAACATTTGGTGTCAGAAGTGGGATCTCAACGGACGACTGCCGAAAACTTGCGAATTAAGAGCCAGACTAGCCTTGGATGAGACGAGGGGAAAATGGCCACTGGAGTGAGTATGATTTCAATACTGCTCCAGTTTCCCCCGGTTTCAAAAGTCTGAGGAAAGTTTAGCCACTCGCTGGTTCTCAGGTAGTGTCTGAACGAGATCCAGGACAATCTGGTGAATACCTTTCAAACTTAGAATAGGGATAGAGATAGGGAAATTGTGCGATGACGCAAACCAAGCGGCGACTTGGAAAGGGAAAGATAGTTAGAGCTAGATAGGGATAGATGATCAATCATGGATCCAAAAAAAAAAATTAATAGGAAAGAAAAGAGACTCTTGTGAATGTCTGTTTAAATGAGAAATGCTTCTGTGACTTTTACTGTAAAAAAAAAAGCCGGGGAGTTGTGGTTTGTTTTATCTCAAACAGAATGAAAGTTTGTTTTAACCCTTCGTAGTGTTGTCCTGTATGTGGGAAGTTTAAGAGTGTGAACCTTATTGAATTACGTATATTCGGATGATAAGTTGCGGAGCCAGGAAATGCCCAAAGGATAGATTTGTTAAAAAAGAAAAAAATTACATGGTCCCGGTGGTTTTAAAAAGTTCAGAAAAACTTGTTGAAAGCAAACATTCAGTGAAGGCACAGCAAAACAACTGAGATGGATTCAAAAGGATTTAAAAAAAAATTATATTAAATAACACGACCTTGAGGCTGGAACAATTGAGATAACGAAAAGGAGTCCACAGCCTACGTGCCAGACTTCTCTCTAGTTATAAAAAAAAAGTAACGTACTAAATAGGTGCCGAAAGAAAAAAAATTGTTCTGAGATTTTAAATTATGAAAAATATAAAATCACTCCTGTCCAGTTGGCAGAAAAACTCCATTAAATTAGGGCTTTCATTGACTGATTGAATTTAAACTGCGCAGTAACGCGAAAGGATAGGGAAATTTGGAGACTAAAAGAAATTAATTGAGGCTCATAAGAAATCAAAATTAGAAAATTAGGCTCACAGGGAATAAAATGGGGATTTAAATAGAGGATAGGTGTTCAACTCAGGTACGACGAAGGGACCTTGAATATCACTTGGCCCGTCTAGGCTCTGATTGAATTTAAAAAAAAACCCCGCAGCAACTCGGAAGGTAGGGCCGACGCGAACGCGCGGCCGAGAGGAGAAGGGCCGAAGCGAACGCGCAGTGACGTAAACGCGCAGTGAAGCGAACGCGCAGTGACGTCAACGCGCAGTGACGTAGACGCGCGGTGACGTAAACGCGCAGTGACGCCAACGCGTAGTGACGCAGAGGCGCAGCAACGCGAATCGCGAAAGTCAGTGCTAATGGCAGTAAGTCTGTAAGTCTTAAAGTGTTTAGAGTTTTAAGTAAAGTTTTAAGATCGCGCGGCTATGCGGACCGTGCGGCGATGCGGGTAATTTTGTAGATCGCGCGGCTATGCGGACCGTGCGGCGATGCGGGTAAGTGTTAGAAGTCTTTGTCTATTTTGTAGATCATGCGGCGATGCGGATCATGCGGGTAATGCGGGTAAGTGTTAGAAGTCCTTGTTTACCTTTTAAAGTTAAAGTATCTTAACTCGCGCGGCGACGCGAGCCACGGGTCGACGCGGATTGCGCGGCGACGTGAACTGCGAGGCAACGCGGATTGCGCGGCGACGTGAACTGCGAGGCGACGTGGTAGTTTAGTATTGAGATCGTGCGGCGACGCGGACTGTGCGGCGATGCGGGTAAGTGTTAGATTTGGAGTTAGTTAAAGTCCGTGTTAGTTCTGTAAAGTCTGTGTCTATTTGTAAGTTTGTTTAAATTGCACGACGACACGAACGCGTAGCGACACAGTAATACGAGGGGCAGTGTGAAAATGGGTAATCAGTTAGATAAAACCACGGATGCGGATAATCCGCTACAAAAGTTATGTGAGGAATTCCCTGAAAGAGCTGAAGACTTTAGAAAATTATCAGGAGCCCTGAACAAATTATTAGGGGATGACCAGTGGCCTCTAAGTGACACTAGAAGCGTAGAGGTAAAAAAAAAGCACAGGGATTAATTTGGAGAAGGGGACGAGGAAAAGGGGATAAAAAAATTTAATTGCAACCTGGCGACATTATTGTCAGAAATTAAAAGATGCATCACTTCTATCGAGTTGGCAAACAATGCTATTAAATTAGGACTTGCATTGACAGAGGGAACACATGTTAAAACTGTAGACGTCTTTAAAAAAAAAGAATGAATGTGCGCACGAGAAACTTGCTAAGAGATCCTCTGGGACCTCTGAGAAAGGTATTGATCAACTACAAGTTAAAATGGCTGGCTTTGTGTTAACCGAGGCTGATGATGAAATTGATGAGTGGCCACTGACTCAGCGCCCAACGGCGCCTCCCGCACCCCCTGGCCTCTTGCTCCAGTCCTCTTCCCAACACCCTCCACCTAACACTCCAGTAAAAAAGAGTTAGGAACAACAACATATCACCAAAGCAACAAACCCAAACTGACTCCTCATCCTCTGATAGCGATTCGGATCCCCAGTTCACAGGCAATATAGCCGAAAGGACCAGATCTCACACTCGAAAGGGCAGAACTATATCTCAACATCACAAACAGTCCCGTAAATCTTCTAGTCAACCTACCAGTCCAAGTTGTGAAAGACATAGCAAACACCCCCGCCGATCGAGACGCAGAACTGTCAAGCAGTCAGACAGCTCTGAAACATCCTCCGGCCTGGAAATGATTTCCAAGATCCCAAAGTCCCGACACCAATTCCCTGTCAGACCAATGCCAAACCCTGATGCACAACAAGCTGCAGACCACCTCTCTATAGATGTCTGTGATCTTCAAACAACTATTTGATTGCTCACGCTATCCGGACAGATGGAAAGGGCAGTTAGATATTATTGGCAGAAAAAGAAAGGGGAGGGGGGAGGTGCGCCCCCAACCCGGGTCAAGACTGAATACGTGACTAGAAAGGAAGAGCCATCTCGGGAGGAAGGATCAATAGAACCGCAGTGTTGCATACAGGATTGGATGGATAAGCAAGGATACGGTTATACTAAACAACCAAACGGCCCGAGCCCTGCTAATAAACCTCCCTATTGTCCCCGGCATGGTATGGGAAGAGGCCGGGACTGGGTAAGAGGAATTGACTGTTTTAATTGTGGGCAGGAAGGACATTGGAATAAAAATTGCCCCTACCGTCAGCATGGAAAAGGAAGAGGAGGAAGAGGAGGGGGGCAAGGAGGGAGAGGAAGATCTTACACTAACTTCTCCCAGAACAACCCCTTTGGTCAATTGTCCCCCGATTGACTGCGCAGCTTGATTGTGCAGGGATCCTCCCCGGACGACGAACCCATTCTGAATGAGTGGCAACCCTTTTTGATAGATACGGGAGCCTTCATGTCTTCTGTACAATCAAAGCTTAAACTCCCTGCTTCTACTGAAACACAGGAACTTTCAGGATTCCTGGGACAAATCTCGACATTCCTGGTGTCAGAACTAGTTAAAGTGGGTTACCAAGAAGAATTGGTAGAACATCGATTTGTCATCACTACCAATCTGGACTGTAACTTGATGGCTAGAGACCTCCTTTGCAAAATCCAGTTGCATTTGGAGTATGGAGATTATTGTAAAACAGGAAACCCTTAAGCGGCAGTATTATACCACTAGAACCCCTCAGTGGTGGTCTCAGGGTGCCTGCGGCAGGTCCAATCACGTGACCCTAGCATACGATCCCAGTGGAAAGAATCAGGACCTGCAGAACTTTTATCAGGATCACGAAGGGGAAGTGAAGGGAATTCTATTAAGGGCTAGAGTGACTGGACTGGAAAGAGAGGCAGATTTTGTGGAAGTGGATAAGAATCTGTGGAAACAGCCCCTAACAATGGCACCGCATACTGCTCGTGAAGTATTAGCCCCTCACCATGCTAAAGATTTGGGAGTTATGGTACGCAAGGCCATAGATGAGGCTGACCCTACCAGCCGGGATGTGCAAATTTCATGGGGACCCCGAGAAGGTCTTAACGACTCTACAGCATCATACTGGCTCCGGCATACCTGACTATGTGTGGGCAGAGAACCCCTCCCAAGTGGGTTATACTCCCATTAATTGAGATCCCAGTGCAGGGCAATGTGGACTGGCCCTCTATCCGACAGAACCCACTGAAATCACAGGCAATCCTAAACTGACTTTTCGGCACTGTACTGCAATTAATCCGGCCTGTTTTCTTACTGAGCCACCCCAAGATGAGGAAGAACCCAGTCATGATTGTTTATGTTTGTTGACGGAAGTACTTCTATTAATCCAGAAGATACACGAATCTCAGGATACGCCATAGTAAACCAGGAGAATCAGGTCTTGGAATCTGCTGCTTTGAAACCGCCTATTCTGCTCAACAAGCTGAACTATTCGCCCTCACCCAAGCCTGTATCTTGGCCAACGATCTCAAAGTCAATATCTATACCGACTCTAGGTATGCCTTTGGGGTGGCGCATGATTTCGGACAATTATGGAAAAATAGGGGATTCCTAACCTCACAGGGGAATGAGATATCTCAAACAGCTAGTATCTGATTTGTTGCAAGCCCTCATGTTCCCCAAACGCATTGCCATTGTACCAAGAGGCCAAACAGGCCTCTCGTGACCAACAGATGGTAGTGCCCAAAATTATGAGTCAGACTAAAAATCCTGCGAAGGATAAGTTAGCCTCGGAAAAACCAATGCCAACCATCCAAGATGTTATAAAAGCACAGGGGGACGCTCCTGAAAAAGATAAACTGTTGTGGAAATATTATGCATGTACTTATGACAATGTTTCTAAACTCTGGACCACTCCCGCGGAACAGACTTGCATGTCTGACGAGTTGGCCTCATGGGTTATAGAATGTCTGCATTTTGCTACTCATTGTGGAGCAAGGGCAACAAGTGATACACTTTTGGCTACTTGGTGGCACCCTAAACTCCAGGCGCTCACCCAGAACATCAGTAGTCGTTGCCTGGTTGGCCAGCAACATAATCCAGGGAAGGGAGTCCCCTGTGATTGGGGTAAAACGCCCCTACCCGAAGGTCCCTTTGAGATATTTCAGTTGGACTACATTGAGTTGCAAAAAGTTCAGTGTTACAGATATGTGTTAGTAATAGTAGATGTGTTTAGCAGATGGATTGAAGCCTACCCTAACCTGGACGATAAGACTCAGACTGTTGTTAAGGTGTTAATGAGGGAAATTGTTCCTAGATATGAGATCTCAGCTAGACTGATGACCACCTATGTTCTTTCTCTGACTCAGGCTCTGCGACTAGTTCACAACCAGGTTCAAGATGCTCACCTCGACCTCCCAGTTTTACCCGAATTGTCCCTCGTGGCACCAGGGAAGTATGGATTCGGAAGGGATTAGAGCCACAATGGGAGGGGCCTTTTTAGGTATCACTCACTACCCCCACTGCAGCCAAGGTTGAGGGGAAAAGTGCCTGGGTTCACCTGCACCACTGCAAGCTCATCACCATTTAAACAAATTTTGCTGGTTAGTCTAATTCCTGTTTCTGTTCCAGATCTCCTCCTCCCTATAGCTGAACAATGCAGTTGAAGGAGGATCAGTTTGAACTCTTACCTGTCAGACAGCCAAATACACTGACGGAGACCTGAAGGGAAATGTGAAAACAGAACTCTTTTTATCAGCTAAATAATTGGACTATTTATAAGATGAGACTGTGTCTGTATGCTACTGTCTGCATAATAGTGTTGATATATGACAGTTTTGGTGCACGGGAAGGAAGACAAAGGCGAGAGCTCCATGTAAACACCTTTTTGTATATGTCTTACGTTTATGCGGAAAAAGGGCACTTCACTAGATGCTGGGTGTGTTCACATATCCCTATACATTCTAAAGGGGGAACGTGTGCCCTGATAGGATCTGAATGTTGCACTTACATTCCTGATAGTTCAGAAAACATAACCCACCTTGCCGATCACATAAGGAGGGAGGTGAAAAAGTTATCCACACCAGCAAAAGAACTTAGCAGGTTTGATTGGTTTCTGGGTGGATCTTGGAGATCCTATCTAATACATGGGGCAATTGTTCTCATCATAATAATTACCTGCTGTTTGATTGTTGGTTGCCTTAACCTCTGCTGTAAAGCAATGACAAGGTTAGCAGACCCTCTTGTGGTCAAGGGTTCCCGGGTTATGATCCAACAAACTAGAGAACTACTCAACAATGCAATACTCATAGAATGATCCTAAATGTTATCATAGAATGATAAAAGGGGGGATGTGGATATCTGAACGGAATATATGGAATTAAGGACAGTAAAGTAAACGGGATATATGAAAATGTATAAGCCATGGAAGAATAGCTGGGAGAATGTCAGATTGCAAATAGTGCAACATCAGCATAGCTAACAGTCTGTCTCAAGGTTTCAAGTCACTAATCCTGCCAATAATATATAATTGTAACATGAAATACATCTGCAGAATTGCAAGGTCTCAGTAAATAGTCACACCATTAGATTGAAACATTTAGAGGCAATACTTGAGCTTTCAAGAAGAACATCTCATATAGATTGACTAATGAGTGGCTGAGTTAGACTGTCAATCCATTTGTATTTTGTTATCTGATTTCAAAACTGTATAACTGTTAATGCTTTACGATGTAACTTCACCTATCCGTAGGGAGTGTGTACGCTCTATCCAGAGAGTATATCTTCTGTCTGATAGGTCTTACTGGCCGGTAATAAAGACTGCTTTGTTCAAAGCACAAGAGGTATTCGACTCAGTAATTTTACTGAACCAGATTGAAGTAAAAGAATCCAGGAATTAACATCCTTTCCAGCATGGAACTGGTGATCAACTCTATCAATACACTTGTGGAGCCACCCATAATGCAGCGTCTGATGACCGATGTCTCAGCTTTCATTGCAGTGGAAACTCAGACTGCTGTCATGGTGGCTGTGGATATGTGTTCAAAGGGGCTTGCAGGATGTCACAGCAGTCCAGCAATCTGTCCTCCAACAGATTACTAAGATTGCTGAGGCACTACACTGCGGAGTGGCAGTGGCTCCATGGAGCACAAATCTGCTGAACTCTGTCAGGATAGCAGCATTCTTGATCCCACCTCTGCCACTCAGCCAGTGCCCTTGCTGTTGCCTGTCAGCCAGCCGCCCTGACTGCTGCTGCCAATACCGAGATAGCGTACTCTGAAGCCAGGCCTTCTGGAGCTGCTCGAGGCCATCCTCCAAGGCCACCTGCTGTCTCCCCCACTGAAAGTCAGCAGCCATCCACTAGCCGTGCTGCAGCCACTGGGGTAGCACGTTGTAGGAGCATTAGGACAGGCAAAGGCACAAAGAAGACAGGCGCTAAGTGAATGCACAAGGGTGATCAGTTTAACTTTGTATGCAATATGGCATAATTTATTTTATAAATTTGGTTTGGAATGTGTATTTTGTGTTGGCTTTTATTTCTGCATTGTGGCCAAGTGGACGATGTGATGTTCAGTGACTGAGGGAAGGAAAGGAGTGTGGGACTGTTGGTGTATGGGGAATTGGGGTTGAGGTTATTGGACTTGAATTAGTTCTTCATGAACAGCCCGAGCAGAAAAGGTTGTCTAGGTTGCAGCCTTCCTTCCTCTTCCTCCTACTCTGCCTCCTACTCTTCCTCGTCCTCCTCTTACTCCTCCTCCTCCCTCTTCTTGCAGCTTGTCATGCTCTTCGTGGCCTCTGCTCATTTTCCCAGTCATGCTGAATTCCAAGAGGAATTCCTACTAGTGCACCCATGTCAGGAAGAAACTGGTTCGTACAGAAGCCTTGAAGTCTGCAAAAAATAGACTTTTGAAACTTGAAACAATTATGCAAAACAAGAAAAATGTGTGGAGTTGTAGCAACAGCCAGAAGAAATAAACCAGCAACTAACCTGGAAGTAGTTTCCTGGTAAAGTGCGATATCACCACTGACACCTGGGAGACCCTGGCCGAAGACCGCCCGAGGTGAAGAAAGTCCATCAGGGAGAGCGTTGAGTTCTTCGAGTCTCAACGCAAAGAGCATGAAGAGGTCAGGCACAGACAGCAGAAGGAGCGCGCGGCAAACCAGCCCCACCCACCCCTTTCCTCGACGAATATCTGTCCCACCTGTGACAGAGTCTGTGGCTCTTGTATTGGACTGTTCAGCCACCAGCGAACTCACTTTGGGAGTGGAAGCAAGTCTTTCTCGATTCCGAGGGACTGCCTATGATGATGATGAGTTGATGATCCTTATAAATAGCGTTGCTTAACATGTGCTCAGCAATGCGAGGTTAAGAGGGGGTGTTGGCTGGAGCGTGGTGCTCCAAACTGGCAACGCTGGTGTCAAATTAGCATTGCACACTGATTAACGTCATGATCTACCTACGTTGCATACTTCCAGCAGACGTTAAGTGCACACACACTAGCCCTTTTACCAGGATGGCATCGGCGTGTTTCGCGTCAGAAGTGTGTGCGCCAAGGACACCATCTTGGAGCCCTAAGGGCACTCGTAGCGCCCAAAAATGGTCACTACCAAACCCAATTTCGATAGATATGCACCAAATGTTGCAGATGCAGTCGTCTGAATTCAGAATCAGTGCTCGACCTGACACCAGACTGGAAGTCATAGGTTTGCTCTGCTGTACTTTAGAGTCCGTTTGGGACTTGACCCCTGATTTGTACTCCACGTGTTTAGCATTGATGTGATTCCAAAACAAATTTGCACCAAAGCTAAACTTGTAGTTGTGGATAAAGGGTGAATACAGGCGCTAAATGGGTGAAGTGCTAATAAGACTTACCTGTTTGAAAGTCTGGTGCCTCGAAATTCGGATGTTTAGCGCCGGCCATTAAGGCCTGTTTTGAAGAAAAAATGGTGGCTCCCTCGTTTCCGGATGTTCCCAACGCCGCCGCCATTTTGAGCAGGTCGGCATCCGTCGCTTGTGCTGACTGCAGAAAAGGAAATGAGGCAGATTGTGACGTCAATGTGTGTGCAACGCTTACTTGCAGCAAAATCTGCCATTTTTGCCATCGCCGATCCATTTAATTCCTTCTCTTAGTCACGCCCAGCTGACCAAGCGCTCAGCAGCGGGAAGGAGCCTCCAGCAGCGCTGTTTAAAGGGGTCATCATTAACAACTTGCAGCTGACATGGTTTCTCAGTTTGACTGACTCTGTGTAACTTTCTGCAACTCATGCAGCTTTCTAAACTTGTTTCAAGTTCCTGAGGTGACAGGGAGTGATGCTGCAAGTGGAGAACACCTTCATTCTCATTTAAAGTTTTCTCCTCACACCACTTGCTCAGTCATGGGGTATCTACTTGCAGTCTCCCTCATGCTTGAGTATCTTTAGGCGAGGGAGAGGAGGCAGCAAAGAAGAGGAGAAGATGCACGCAGAGGCAGGAGGGGGAGGGTCAGAAGGGCTCTCAACAGGAGGCTTTACCCCCAGGAGGGAACTTAAAACAATCACTATCACTATCACTAAAGAAAAAGTATTCAGTAAAATAATGGGACAAAAGGCAGACAAGTCCCCTGGACCTGATGGCCTACATCCTAGGGTCTTAAAAGAAGTGGCTGCAGAGATAGTGGATGCATTGGTTGCAATCTACCAAAATTCCCTGGATTTTGGAGAGGTCCCAGCGGATTGGAAAGCCACAAATGTAACACCCCTATTTTAAAAAGGAGGCAGATAGAAAGCAGGAAACTGTAGACCAGTTAGCCTAACATCTGTTGTTGGGAAACTGCTGGAGTCCATTATTAAGGAAGTAGTAGCAGGACATTTCGAAAAGCATAATACAGTCAAGCAGGGTCAGCATGGTTTTATGAAAGGGAAATCATGTTTGACAAATTTGCTGGAATTCTTTGAGAATGTAACGAGCGGGGTGGATAAAGGGGAATCAGTGGATGTGGTGTATTTGGATTTCCAGAAGGCATTCGATAAGGTGCCACATAAAAGGTTACTGCACAAGATAAGAGCTCACCGGATTGGGGGTAATATATAAGCATGGATGGAGGATTGGCTAACTAACAGAAAACAGAAAGTTGGGAAAAATGGGTAATTTTCCGGTTGGCAAATGGTAATTAGTGGGGTGCCACAGAGATCGGTGCTGGGTCCTATTTACAATCTATATTAATGACTTGGATGAAGGGAGCAAGTGTAATGTAGTCAAGTTTGCTAATGACACAAAGATGATTGGCAAGTTGTGTAGAGGACACAAAAAATCTGCAAAGGGATATAGACAGGCTAAGTGAGTGGGCAAACATTTGGCAGATGCAGTATAATGTGGGAAAATGTGAGGTTCTCCACTTTGGCAGGAAAAATAAAAAAGCAAATTATTATTTAAATGGAGAGTGATTACAAAATGCTGCAGTGCAGAGAGACCTGGAGGTCCTTGTGCATGAAACACAAAAAGTTAGTATGCAGGTACAGCAAGTAATCAGGAAGGCAAATGGAATGTTGGCCTTTATTGCAAGGGGGATAGAGTATAAAATCAGAGAAGTCCTGTTATAACTGTACAGGATATTGGTGAGGCTACACCTAGAGTACTTCTTACAAATTTGGTGTCTTTATTTAAGGGGGGATATACAGGTTGAACCTCTCTTATCCAGGACTCCCTTATCCAGCACCAACCCTCGTCCGGCACCATTCCTGGCCGCCGGGTGGCACATGTGCAGAACGCCGCCGGTTAAATCCTACTCACCAATATAGTCTTTCTCCTCAATCGGCTGCCTCCTTCTCGTCACCCTGCTGCAACTCCTGCAGCCACAGACCTCGGGCCGGCCATTCCTCCCCACAGCGCTCCCTCCGGGAGGTCGGGCTGAATCTTCGTGCCCCTGCTGACTCTTCGGGGCCCGCCAACTCTTCTGGGCCCACCAGCCCGCCAACTCTTCGGAGTCCGCTGGCCCGCCAACTCTTCTGGGCCCACCGGCCCGCCAACTCTTCGGAGTCCACTGGCCCGCCAACTCTTCTGGGCCCACCAGCCCGCCAACTCTTCGGAGTCCGCTGGCCCGCCAACTCTTCTGGGCCCACCGGCCCGCCAACTCTTCGGAGTCCGCTGGCCCGCCAACTCTTCGGGGCCCGCCGGCTCTTCAGGGCCCGCAGACTCTTCGGGGCCCACCAGCTCTTCTCAGCCCCCTGCACACTGACTGGCTGACTGACTTACTGACATTCGTTCCAGCCAATCGCCGCATACACACACTGACCGCAGCACCCCAGCCCAGCCCAGCCCAGCAACAGTGCTTAAAGGCGCAGTCCACCCAAACACGTGACCTCCCCTCATCTGGCAAAATCCCACATTTGGAACAGACCAGGTCCCGAGGGTGCTGGTTAAGGGAGGTTCAACCTATACAAGGTATTGATGAGGCCACACCTGGAATATTGCGTACAGTTTTGGTTTCCATATTTAAGGAAGGATATACTTGCATTGGAGGCAGTTCAGAGAAGGTTCACTATCCTGAGATGAAGGGATTGTCATATGAAGATAGGTGGAGCCGGTTGTGCTTCTACTCATTGGAGTTTAGAAGAATGAAAGATTATCTTATTGAAAGATGCAAGATAATGAGGGGGCTAGACAAGGTGGATGCAGAGAGGATATTTCCACTCATGGGGGAATTTAGAACTAGGAGGGGTTAGTTTAAGAATAAGGGGTCACCCATTTAGAACTGAGATGAGGAGAAATTTCTTCTCTCAGAGGGTTGTAAATCTGTGGAATCCTCTGCCCCAGAGAGCTGTGGAGGCTGGGTCATTGAATATATTTAAGGTGGAGATAGTCAGCTTTTTGAACGATAAGCGAGTAAAGGGTTATGGGGAGCGGGCAGGGAAGTGGATCTGAGTCCATGATCAGATCAGCCATGATCTTATTGAATGGTGGAGCAGGCTCGAGGGGCCAAATGGCCTACTCCTGCTCCTATTTCTTATGTTCTTAAGTTCTTACCCACCTCTGGTCTTCCGAGACCACTTCTTCTACCTCTACTTAAGTGAGGAGCAGTGTATTAGGAGGCTCCGCATCACCAAGGAGGTAGCTACAGAACTCTGCCATCTCCTGCAACCAGACCTGCAGTCCAAGAGCAGGACGACCACGACTCTCCTAATGGTAGTCAAGGTTACCGTGGCCCACAATTTCTTCACCAGCGGATCCTTCCAGTTTGCAGCAGGAGATATAGCTAAGATCTCCAAGTTCGCTCTCTGGGAGGTCACGAAGGCTCATTACTGCAGGAGAAGGGATTACGTTGTCTTCTCTCTGAACATGGAGAAGCAGGACAAGCACGCATGTGGATTTGGCAGGTTAGCAGGCTTCCCCATGGTGCAGGGCACCATCAACTGCACTCATGTGGCTTTGGGGGCACCGGATAACAATCCTGAGATGTTCCGTGACCGCAAAGACTATCACTCACTTAATGTGCAGTTGTTGTGCGACCACGCATCATGATGGTGAATGCCCGCTATCCTAGCAGGAGTCATGATGCCTTGATCCTGCGTCAGTCCGATGTGCCAACAATCTTCCAGCCACCACGTTAAAACCGAGGGTGGATGCTCGGAGACAAGGCCTATCCACTCTGCACCTGGCTGATGAGCCCTCCGCAACCCCACCACTCGTGCCCAGCACTCATACAATCATCCCATGCTCCCACCAGGAACATCATCAAGCAGACAATCGGTGTGCTGTAGCAGGGCACCATCAACTGCACTCGGGAGGAGTCCTCCAGTATTCGCCGGAGCGGGTGTCCCATATCGTGGTGGTCTGTTGCTGCTTCACAACTTGGCCATCATGAGGGCACAGCCCTTGCCAGCAGAGATTGCGGGACCACCTCAGGAGGAGGAGGGGGGAGTTCTCCCTCAGTGGCTGCAGCATGCCTGGTGGAAGGCTGCTGACTTTCAGTGGGGGACACGACAGATGGCCTTGCAGAATGACCTCGACCAGCTCTGGCCTCGAAGGTCTGACTATAGACTGCACCACCTCGGCATAGGCGGCAGGGTCCTGCTCCACTGATCCACTGCAACTCCCCCGGGACGGCGCTTCAGCATTCCGAGCAATCTGTTGGAGGAAAGATTGTTGGCCTACTGTGGCACACTGCGAGCCACTTTTGATACTCGTAAATCGAGCGATGATGGCAGTAGTCTGAGCTAAAGCAGCGTTTCAGCTCAATACCTCATCTTGGCCACTTTGGAGGATCGTTAGTGCCAGCACTCACTGCTGAAAATTGCCCCTGTCGTGTAAATTCGCTGTCAATTATGACCACATTTGTTGGATATAATACTTTTAGTAATTCAAGCATAACTGTGTCTGTGTGTGTTGTGCTAATAAGAACATAAGAACATAAGAAATAGGAGCAGGAGTAGGCCATACGGCCCCTCGAGCCTGCTCCACCATTTAATATGATCATGGCTGATCCGATCATGGACTCAGGTCCACTTCCCTGCCCACTCCCCATAACCCCTGATCCCCTTATTGTTTAAGAAATTGTCTGTTTCTGTCTTAAATTTATTCAATGTCCCAGCTTCCACAGCTCTCTGAGGCAGTGAATTCCACAGATTTACAACCCTCTGAGAGAAGAAATTTCTCCTCATCTCAGTTTTAAATGGGCGGCCCTTTATACTAAGATTATGACCTCTAGTTCTAGTCTCCCCTATCAGTGGAAACATCCTCTCGGCATCCACCTTGTCAAGCCCCCTCATAATCTTATAAGTTTCGATAAGATCACCTCTCATTCTTCTGAATTCCAATGAGTAGAAGCCCAACCTCTTCAACCTTTCCTCATAAGTCAACCCACTCATCTCTGGAATTAACCTGGTGAACCTTCTTTGAACTGTCTCCAAAGTAAGTATATCCTTTCGTAAATATGGAAACCAAAACTGCATGCAGTATTCCAGGTGTGGCCTCACCAATACCCTGTAGCAAGACTTCCCTGCTTTTAAACTCCATCCCCTTTGCAATAAAGGTGAAGATTCCATTGGCCTTCCTGATCACTTGCTGTACGTCCATACTATCCTTTTGTGTTTCATGCACAAGTGCCCCCAGGTCCCGCTGTACTGCAGCACTTTGCAATCTTTCTCCATTTAAATAATAACTTGCTCTTTGATTTTTTTTCTGCCAAAGTGCATGACCTCACACTTTCCAACATTATAATCCATCTGCCAAATTTCTGCCCACTCACTTAGCCTGTCTATTTCCTTTTGCAGATTTTTGTGTCCTCCTCACACATTGCTTTTCCTCCCATCTTTGTATTGTCAGCAAACTTGGCTACATTACACTTGGTCCCTTCTCCCATGTCGTTAATATAGATTGTAAATAGTTGGGGTCCCAGCACTGATCCCTGTGGCACCCCACTAGTTACTGATTGTCAATCAGAGAATGAACCATTTATCCCAACTCTCTGTTTTCTGTTAGCCAATCCTCTATCCATGCTAATATATTACCCCCAAACCCATGAATTTTTACATTGTGCAGTAACCTCTTTTGTGGCACCTTGTCAAATGCCTTCTGGAAATCCAAATACACCACATCCACTGGTTCCCCTTTATCCACCCTGTTCGATACATCCTCGATGAATTCCAGCAAATTTGTCAAACATGGCTTCCCCTTCATAAATCCATGCTGACTCTGCCTGACAGAATTTTGCTTTTCCAAATGTCCTGCTATTGCTTCTTTAATAATGGACTCCAACATTTTCCTAACCACAGATGTTAGGCTAACTGGTCTATAGTTTCCTGCTTTTTGTCTGCCTCCTTTTTTTAAATAGGGGCATTACATTTGCAGTTTTCCAATCTGCTGGGACCTCCCCAGAATCCAGGGAATTTTGGCAAATTACAACCAATGCATCCACAATCCCTGCCGCTACTTCTCTGAAGACCCTAGGATGCAAGCCATCATGTCCAGGGGATTTATCGGCCTTTAGTCCTATTATCTTACTGAGTACCACCTCCTTAGTGATTGTGATTATGTTCCTCTCCCCCTATAGCCCCTTGACTATCCACTGTTGGGATATTGTTAGTGTCCTCTACCGTAAAGTCTGATACAAAATATTTGTTCGGAGTTTCTGCCATCTCCATGTTTCCTATTACTAATTCCCCAGTCTCGTCCTCTAAGGGACCAACATTTACTTTAGCCACTCTTTTCCTTTTTATATACCTATAGAAACTCTTGCTATCTGTTTTTATATTTCATGCTAGTTTACTTTCATAGTCTATCTTCTCGTTCTTAATCATTTTTTTAGTCATTAATAGCAGTGATAATCCAGTACGACTATCAGGACCATACTACATGTGATATGACTAATGTTCCCTCTAAGCTGCGCAGCTGTCTGCCGGTCCCGTCATTCACCTATCAACAATCTCTATCAAACACGAGGCACACCTCACATTCCTAACTTCACCTCACCCTCACACTTAGCATTGCTGCAAGCCTCACACCCAAATCTCAGTTTGAACACACTGTCAATTATTCAACCATGACAGCCAAATCACCCAAACACATCATACCTCACTCATTGACACACAACCCTTTCTCTTGCAGGAAAAGATGGTGTGTAACCGGCGCCAGCAGATCTTAACCGGCGGAGGACAAGCTCGCCTTCATGACCTTACCCCCTTGGAGGAGACGGTGCTTGCCATTCTTGGCAGGGGCTTGGCTGAGCCCGTGGGAGAATAGAAGATCCTGGTATTCTTATAAGTTATCCTCCTTCTCACATCGCACTTCCCCCTTATCCCACAATCTCTTCTGATTTACAATATACACGGTGTAAGCATACGCCTCTTGCAGACGGTGAGGATGAGGAGGACGAGGATGAGAAGGAAGAGGAGGAGAAGAAGAAGATAAAGAAGAAGATTGCTGCAGCCACTGGGGTAGCACTGCGTAGGAGCACTAGGATAGGCAAAGGCACACGCAAGACAGTCACTAAGGAAATGCACGAGGGTGATTAGTTGATTTTTTTAACGTAATATTGGATGCATATATGTATAAAGTTGGATTGGAAAGTTTGCTTTGTGATGGCTTTTATTTCAGCAATGTGGCCAAGAGGACGCTGTGATGGTGAGTAACAGAGGGAAGGTAAGGTGTGGGACTAATGTTGAAAGAGGAATTGGAGTTGTGTTCACTGGTACCGCAGGATGATTTGACCCCGGATGTTCCGGCCAGAAAGGGGCATTCCGGGTTGCCTCCTTCCTTCTGCTCCTCCTCCTCCTTCTCCTCTTCTGCTTCTTTATCTTTCACTTCCTCCTATTCTGCTACTTTCTCTTCAGCTTCTTCTTCCTACTCCCTTTGTGAGCAGCTTGTCCCCTTTGCTGCCTCTGCTCCATCTCCATGTCATACTGCAGCCCAAGGGGGGACTGCAACTATAGACTGCAGGACTGGGAGCAAGTGGTGTTCTCAGAGGCCTTTTTTTTAACAGCCAAAGCCTTGCAAACGTCCAGCAGCACTTCCTGCATTTCCTGCTCACTTTAACCGCATGCATTTTCCGCAGGTGCGTATGTGGTGCAGGCTTAAGGCCTGCTTTTACCAGCTTAAGAGTTTAAATGAACATAAAAATAAATATTGTTAAATTATTTAAACATAAAAAAACCTGTAAAATAAGTTCAGGTTATTTTTAGCCCCTTTAAAAATTACATTTTTGTTTTAAATATTTAATTAAGTTGAATTTTAATTAATTTTAAATATATATATTTTTGATGTATTTGGAATGCAAATGTGTTTTTATGTGATCCCCATTCACGCTTATGGGGATTCTGTATGAAAATAGAATCTCCATAAGCATGAATGGGCATTCCCTTCTTTTATTGGTTGTGCCGACCCACATGATCCCAGGGGCACTTGCGAACCGTGTGCACCCCTGGGATATGTGAGCTTTTACCTGGGCATTCCCGTAAAGGCCAAGGAGTGCGTTTCAAGGCAGAAGGTAGGTGTGGACTTTAATTGTGGATCGGAGGCATTTTCCCACGGGAAGCCTCCGACCTCAAATTCAGACCCATTAACTTTTAAAATGTCTTATAGCAAGCCACTACTCAATTAAACTGTACAGGAACCAGTAGAAGAGCAAAAAGCAACTTACCGCAAAGTTGCGTGTGTCCCTTTAAGTAGCGCTGGTGAGGGTCCGTCGTGCAGCTGAGCGCATGTTTAGCTGTGTGTGCTTTGGAGAGGGCATACATTCAAGCGACAAAGTCCAAATAGCAGGTCGTGTATGAAATCAGCGTTTCACATATTTTATGAAACTTTTCTCAGTACTCGTTGAACATGTTTACAGTGTTCATGGAGAGAGTGTGTTCTCAGTGAACACACAAAATGAGCCTCATTTACAACCTTTGATTTTCAATGAACTGGACTAACAGGGTGAGGGAAGGTCATAAAGAATGTCAATTGTCTACTTGGTCACTCAGATGAATAAACATTTGTGAAGTTGGCTTATTTGGTTTGTTTGTAGCTTCTGTTAATAAAACTGTAAACTATTTAAACTGGTATCTTTAAATTTTTAAATGGCATTGTGAATTGGTTCACACTTTAATCAAGCCTGTTTTCAAAGTCGGCCTGGCCTGGAGTAGCCTCTTATGATTGTCCTTATATGAAGAAATTAAATGAGGGTCCGCTGATTTTTATTTATTCTCATAGAATTACTGCAGAGGTCATCATTTCCCAGTTGAAAACCCAATCTTCAATTGAAGATTGACAGAAAACCTGGGAATACAGCCATTTCTGCTCATTCTCTGTGGCTTCCTCTGAAGGTACAGCAGGAAGACCCCCGCAGAAATTCTGCCCGAGTGTTTATCAGCAGATGTGCCATTCATCATGCTATTGTTGGGACTGATCTTTGTACGCAGATGAATTGTCTTTACAAGTAAACCTCATCCCAGGTTTCATTGTATTAAATATTTGTACAGGGAACTAGTGTAACATTGATAGAACACAGCGTGTTATAGGCATTACCTCAGGAATTCATAAAGGAATGCAGAACTTAAGAAATAGTGTTTATCTGCGGTGGTCACCTTTGAATGTTATTTCGTCATATTACCCAAACACATTGCACTACAATCACTGACACAATTCTCTCATGCACACTTCTGGTGCGGGACACAATTTTGGTAAGGGTGGTAGGAGTGTGCACCGGAAGTATGTCGAGTAGGTAGATCATGATGGATCTGATGCCAGCGTAGCAATTTTCAACCTTAACGCTGGAGCTATTGCTCTGACTTAACCTCACCCAGCTGAACATGCGTTCATCAGCAGCAATGACCCCCACCAGTGATATTTAAAGGGATCAGCAACCACTCTCAAGTCAGTTGCTGATTAATTTCTACTGGCTCTGTGTAAGTTTGTGGAAGTGTTTGGAGCTGTCTAGAGTTGTTTAAAGCGGGTCAGGTGACAGGCCTTGCTTCTGACTTTAAGGTTCTGATCAGACCACTTGCCGCAGTCATAGATGCTCGAGTTGTCATCCCCCTTAGTCTGCAGCATGACAGGGAGATGGAGCAGAGGCAGTAAAGCAGAGGACAAGTTGCTTGAAGAGGTAGGAGATGGAGGGAAAGAAAGGCTCTCAGCAGGAGGCCTTACCCACCTCGGACCTTCCGAGAGCAATTCTCTTACCTCAGCCTGAGCCAGGAGCAGCGTATGAGGGGTCTGTGCTTTACGAATGAGTTGCTCACAGAATTCTGCCACATCTTGCAACCAGACCTTCAGCCTCACACTAGGGCAAGGGCAGCGCTGTCAGTGGCTGTGAAGGTGATCATGGCCCTGAATTTCTTCGCGTCGGGATCCTTCCAGGCTGGAACAGATGACATCTGTAACATCTCCCAGTTCGCTGTCCATTGCTGCATAAGGGAGGATAGGGATATGCCAGGATAGGGGAGTTTGTTTATTCTCGAACCAGTGAGAAGCAGGCAGAGCATGTACATGACTTTGCCAGTATAGTGGGGTACCCCATGCTGCAGGGTTAAATCGACTGCACGCATGTGGGTTTACGGGCACCGTTTCTAAATGTTGAGGTGTACCGCAACTGAAAAATATGCAGTTGGTGTGCGACCATGTTCAGCACATTATGATGATGAATGGCCGGTATCCTGGCAACAGTCATGATGCTTTTATTCTGTGCCAGTCCGCTATTCCCCCAGTCATGGAGCCAGCAAGACAAACCAGAGGATGGCTGCTAGGCAACAAGGGCTGTCCCTTGACCACCTGGCTCATGACTCCGCTGCGCAACCTATGCACACATGGGCAACATGCATTTAACAAAATGCTTCCACTGCATGAACCTCTCTGGAGGAGCCCTGCAGTACACACCAGAGTGCGTCTCAACATTCGTAATAGTCAGCTGCATTCTCCACAACCTTGCCATCATGAGGGCACAGCCCTTGCCACCAGCCATACGGCGACCAGCTGAGGATGAGGAGGAGGAAGCAGAAGAGGAGGAAGTGGAAGAGGAGGAAGCAGAAGAGGGGTGGCAACCCAGCCTGTCTGCGATTGACTCATCCAATTGCAGTACCAGTGAACGCAACCCCAATTTCCGATTTAACAATAGTCTCACTCATTACCTTTCCTCCATTTACTGACCATTAGAGTATCATCTTAGCCACATTACTGAGATAATAGCCACCACGAAAGAAAATTCCAATCCAATTTTATACATCGATCCATCTGTTGTGTATCTGTAAAGCATGCACTCCAATGTTCCACCACCAGGGGGCTCATCCCCTGAAATACCAAGGGATCCCAGCATCCCTTAGGAACACTGTATATAAGTCAGCCCTAAGGCCTGTTCCTCACTCCGGAGTGTCTTAATAAAGACTGAGGTCACTGTTACTTCAACCTCCCTGTGTGCAGTCTCATTTGTGTTCGGAACACAATAACTGGCGACGAGTGTACGAATCCAACACAAAGATTCAGCAAACTGTGGGCATCCTGGAGAAGTTCTCGGAGGGTGAGGACTGGGAAGCCTATATCAAATGGCTAGACCAATACTTTGTAGCCAACGAGCTGGACGGAGAAGGAAGCACTGCAAAAAGGAGAGCGGTCCTCCTCACGGTCTGCGGGGCACCGACCTACAGCCTCATGAAGAATTTTCTGGCTCCAGTGAAGCCCACAGATAAGTCGTATGAGGAGCTGTGTACACTGGTTCTGGAACATCTTAGCCTGAGGGAGCGCGTGTTGATGGCGGGTTATCAGTTCTACATGTGCCAGCGATCTGAAGGTCAAGAAGTGGCGAGCTACGTCACCGAGCTAAGGCGACTTGCAAGACAATGTGAGTTTGATGGCTACCTGGAGCAAATGCTCAGAGCCTTTTTTTACTGGGCATTGGCCACGAGACCATCCTACGAAAACTATTGACTGTAGAGACACCGACCCTCAGTAAGGTCATTGCGATAACACAGGCGTTTATGTCCACCAGTAATAACACCAAACAAATCTCTCAGCACACAAGTACTAGCAATGTTCATAAATTAACTACAACTGTATTTGTGAGCAGAAATGTACAGGGCAGAAACCACGAGTTTGCAACTGCCAGCAGGCCTCAGGTGACCCAGATGACTCAGAGTCCACAACAAAGGATCAATGCAAGGCAATTGATACCTTGTTGGCGTTGTGGAGGCTTCCATTCAGCCTATTCATGCCGCTTCAAAGGGTATGTTTGCAAGAGCTGTGGAACAATAGGGCACCTCCAACGAGCTTGCAGACGAGCTGCAAGTTCTGCAAAACCTGCTAACCACCAGTGGCAGAGGAAGATTGGTCCATAGTGGATCAAAGCAATTTCGAGCCTCAGAGAGAGGAAGCAGATGCTGAAGTACAAGGGGTACACACATTTTCGACGAAATGTCCACCTATAATGCTAAATGTAAAATTGAATTGTTTACCCGTAGCCGAGGAACTGGACACTCGCGCGAGCCAATGAATCAGGAGTAAAAAGATGTTTGAGAGACTGTGGTGCAACAAGGCACTCAGACCAGCCCTGAGCCCCATCCACACGAAACTGAGAACGTACACCAAAGAACTTATCACTATCCTGGGCAGTGCCATGGTCAAGGTCACCTACAAGGGCACGGTGCACGAACTGCCAATCTGGGTTGTCCCAGGCGATGGCCCCACACTGCTTGGAAGGAACTGGCTGGGCAAAATCCGCTGGAACTGGGATAACATCCGAGCGCTATCACAGGTCGATGAGGCCTCATGTACCCAGGTTCTTAACAAATTTCCTTCCCTTTTTGAGCCTGGCATTGGAAACTTTTCCGGGGCGAAGGTACGGATCCACTTGGTCCCAGAGGCACGACCCATTCACCACAAGGCGCGAGCAGTACCTCACATGATGAGGGAGAGAGTGAAAATCGAGCTGGACAGGCTGCAACGCGAGTGCATCATCTCCGCAGTGGAATTCAGCGAGTGGGCCAGCCCGATTGTTCCAGTACTCAAAAGTGATGGCACAGTCAGAATTTGCGGCGATTATAAAGTAACTATTAATCGTTTCTCGCTACAGGATCAATACCCGCTACCTAAAGCAGACGACCTATTTGCGACGCTGACAGGAGGCAAGATCTTCACCAAGCTCGACCTGACTTCGGCTGACATGACACAGGAGCTGGAGGAGTCTTCGAAGGGCCTCACCTGCATCAACACGCACAAGGGACTGTTCATCTACAACAAGTGCCCGTTTGGAATTCGGTCAGCTGCAGTGATCTTCCAGAGAAACATGGAAAGCCTACTCAAGTCGGTACCACGCACGGTGGTTTTTCAGGACGACATATTGGTCACGGGTCGGGATACCATCGAGCACCTACAAAACCTGGAGGAGGTCCTCTAATGACTGGATCGCGTAGGGCTGCGGCTGAAGAGGTCGAAATGCGTCTTCATGGCAACAGAAGTGGAGTTTTTGGGGAGAAAGATCGCAGCGGATGGCATTCGGCCCACAGACGCCAAGACAGAGGCTATCAGGAACACGCCCAGGCCACAGAATGTCACGGAGCTGCGGTCGTTCCTGGGACTCCTCAACTATTTTGGTAACTTCACACTGGGGTTAAGCACCCTCTTAGAGCCCCTACATGTGTTATTGCGTAAAGATGAGAACTGGGTATGGGAAAAAAAACAAGTAATTGCTTTTGAAAAAGCCAGAAACATTTTATGCTCCAACCCATGTAAAAGACTTGTGCGAGCATGTGATGCGTCGTCGTACGGAGTCGGGTGTGTATTACAACAAGCCAACGTTGCGGGGAAGTTGCAACCTGTCGCCTATGCCTCCAGGAGCTTGTCTAAGCCGAGAGGGCCGACAGCATGATAGAGAAAGAGGCATTAGCGTGTGTGTTTGGGGTAAAGAAAATGCATCAGTACCGGTTTGGCCTCAAATTTGAGCTGGAAACCGATCACAAGCCCCTCATATCCCTGTTCGTTGAAAAAAAGGGGATAAATACTAATGCCTCAGCCCGCATACAAATGTGGGCACTCGCACTATCAGCATATAACTATCCCATCCACCACAGGCCAGGCACCAAGAATCGTGCGGATGCTCTCAGTCGGATACCATTGCCCACCACGGGGGTGGAAATGGCGCAGCCTGAAAACTTGTTGATGGTGGCGCAGCCCGCAGACTTGTTGATGGTCATGGAAGCATTTGAAAATGATAAATCACCTGTCACGGCCCGCCAGATTAGGACTTGGACCAGCCAAGATCCTCTGCTGTCCTTAGTAAAAAACTGTGTATTGCATGGGAGCTGGGCCAGCATCCCCATTGAAATGCAAGAGCTAATCAAGTAGTTCCAGCGGCGAAAGGATGAGTTGTCCTTCAGGCAGACTGCCTGTTGTGGGGTAACTGCGTAGTGCTACCCAAAAAGGGCAGGGAGACGTTCATCTCGGATCTCCACAGCACACACCCGGGTACAGTAATGATGAAAGCGATAGCCAGATCCCACGTGTGGTGGCCCGGTATCGACTCTGACTTAGAGTGCTGTGTACGGCAATGCAGCATGTGTGCTCAGTTGAGCAACGCGCCCAGAAAGGCACCACTAAGTTTGTAGTCCTGGCCCTCCAGACCATGGTCGAGGATCCATGTCGACTATGCGGGCCATTTCTCGGTTAAATGTTCCTGGTGGTGGTGGATGCCTTTTCAAAATGTGAATGTGAAATAATTTTGGGAAGCACCGCCACCGCCACCATTGAAAGCCTGAGGGCCATGTTTGCCACCCACGGCCTGCCTGACAAACTGGTCAGGTTTCACCAGTGCCGAATTTAAAGAATTCATGACCCGCAATGGGATCAAACATGTCACTTTGACCCCATTTAAACCAGCCTCCAATGGGCAGGCAGAGCAGGCAGTACAAACAATCAAACAGAGCCTTAAATGAGTCACAGAAGGCTCACTCCAAACCCGCCCGTCCCAAGTACTGCTTAGCTACCGCACGAGACCCCACTCGCTCACAGGGGTGCTCCCGGCTGAGCTACAGATGAAAAGGACACTTAAAACCAGACTCTCGCTGGTTCACCCCAACCTGCATGATCAGGTAGAGAGCAGGTGGCAGTAACAAAATGTAAACGATGGTCGCGCCACTGTGTCACGGGAAATTGATCTGAATGACCCTGTTTATGTGCTAAACTATGGACATGGTCCCAAGTGGATCGCGGGCACAGTGATAGCTAAAGAAGGGAGTAGGGTGTTTGTAGTCAAACTAGACAATGGACAAATTTGCAGAAAGCACCTGGACCAAACCAGGCTGCGGTTCACAGACTGCCCTGAACAACCCACAGCAGACACCACCTTTTTTGAGCCCACAACACAGACCAAAAGGATCAACGACACCACCCCGGACCAGGAAATTGAACCCATCACGCCCAACAGCCCAGCAAGGCCAGGCTCACCCAGCAGCCCTGCAGGGCCAACAACACGCCAGCCCAGCGAGGCCACAGCCAACACACCAGAACAGACATTTGTACCGAGGCGGTCCACCAGGGAAAGAAAGGCTCCCGACCGCCTCACCTTGTAAATAGTTTTCACTTTGACTTTGCGGGGGAGTGATGTAGTGTATCTGTAAAGCATGCAATCCCATGTTCCGCCACCAGGGAGCTCATCCCCTGAAGTCCCAAGGGTTCCCATCATCCCTTGCGAGCACTGTATATAAGCCGGCCCCTAAGGCCTATTCCTCACTCTGGAGTGTCTTAATAAAGACTGAGGTCACTGTTACTTTAACCTCCCTGTGTGCAGTCTCATCTGTGTTAGGAACACAATACCATCCAATATTACACAACAAAATCAACTAATCTCCCTTGTGCATTAACTTAGTGCTTGTCTTCCGTGTGCCTTTGCCTTTCCTAGTGCTCCGACGAAGTGCTACCCCAGTGGCTGCAGCATTGCTGGTGGAAGGCTATTGACGTTCAGTGGGGGAGACTGCAGATGGCCTTGCAGGATGACCTCAGGCAGCTCTGGACCTACAAGGCCCGGCTTCAGACTGCACTACTTTGGCATGGGTGGCAGCAGTCTGGGCTGGCTGGTTGACATGCAACAGCAAAGGCAGTGGCGGAGTGACTGTGGTGGGAGGACGATGGCTGTCATCATGAGAAAGGACAGCAGGTTTGTGTTCCACTGAGCCACTGCCACTCTCCCGGAGCAGCGCCTCAGCATTCCTAGGCATCTGTTGGAGGACAGCTTGCTGCACTGTGTGACACGCTGCAAGTCCCTTTCCACACTGGTAAATGCAGCCACAATGACAGCAGTCTGAGCTTACACTGCAGCACTCAGACGTTGGATGGCTGCTGCTTGTTCTGCAATGGAAGTTGTGACATCGGCCATCAGACGCCGCATCATGTTTGGGTGTACAAGTGTGCGAATGAAGTTGGCCACCACTTCTATGCTGGAAAGGATGGTGCAAAGCCCTGTGCAAAGGCCTGTGCATGTTTGGTGCTGGACACCTCCATGCTCCTTGACATTGCATTCAGGCTTTCTGCCAGGCCTGCTAATGTACCAAGTATTTCACTATTCATACCGATCAGCCTTCTTCTGTAGGCTGCCCCATCAAAGTCCTCATCTGAGTCCTCTGCAGCAGAACCCGTGTGCAACCTCACCCTCCGGAACTTGCACTGATGCTATCCTTTCCCACTGTCCTGGCTGCAGGCCACTCGTGCCCGGTATCTCCCCACGTGCAGATCCCATATCTAACCTATCCTCTAAAGTACATGGAGTGTCAGTATCTGAGCTGGTGGCTGCGAGTGTGAAGTTGAGTGATGGTGATGTGTCTTCATCATCAGTGCCTTGTTGCTCTTCAATTTCCTGCTCCTCCACCTGTGCCTGGCCAAGTGTCAGTTTTGGGCAAAATTGTGGTGAGGGGAGCGGGGAAGAAGCAAGAGGTGCATCCTTACACTACGTGTTGATTGCAAACTAGAAGAGATTTTTGGATGAGGGGGAACTTGGATGTGAGAAGGAGGATTACTTATGAGAATATCAGCATCTTCTATTCTTTCAGCCTCGCCGCTGGCCACAGGTTCAGTGATTCCCCTCCCAATAATGGCCAGCACCGTCTCCTCCATCGGGTTCAGGTTATGCAGGCACACCTGTCCCCCGCCGGTTAGGTCCTGCTGCCTTCGGTTGTGAGCCACCTTGTCCTTCAAGAGAAAGGGAACTATGTCAGTGAATGTGATGCAATGTGTTTGGATGATATGCCTGTCATGGTTGAATAGATGACAGTGTGTAAAAGCTGTGTGATGTGGGTGTGAGGCTTGCTGCAATGGTAAGTGTATGAGTGTGAGGTGAAGCTGTGAATGTGAGATGTGAGTCATGTGAGGCTAGTGATGCAAATGGTGGGATATGTTATTTGAAGATGAATTCACTGACCTTGACCACGCATGTGAGGTCATTAAACGTCTTGCTGCATCGTGTCCAGGTGCTCAGGCTATACTGCTGGCATTCACCATGACGGCTATCTGCTCCCATTGCCATTTGCACATTTGCCTGGAGGGCCTCCTGCCTCCCTGTTTTCACCTCATGCACCAAGGCCTCCAGTGAACCTGTCGCGATATTGGTAGATTATTATACAGCTCTGATTCTCTTCCACAGCCAGTTGAATCACGTGCTGTAGGCAGAATGCACCTCCACTTTAAGAGGTGCAGACTGCCTTTAAGAAGTGCAGGCTAGCTTTAATCGGTGCTAGCCTTGCATAAACTCATACATAATCCTCCTTCTCACATCCCACTTCCCTCTCATCCCTGCCACTCATCAGTGCATTCAGCTCTGGACTCGACACCACAATCATGTTAATCTGCAACCAGCACAAAGTTAGTGTGCTGCCTACATTAATGTGAATGGGTGCGGGTTGATCCCGTATTGCGATCGCCGTGCCCATTTTCGAATGCAAACCACTATTTCTGACCGAGAATGTTACAGCACAGAAACAGGATGCTCAACCCATCAAATTTGCAACAGGAACTGTTTGTAAATGAACAAATCCAGGTAATGGTGGAACAGGAAAGCTGAGACACAGGCTTGATTTCCCAATCATCTGAGTTCCTGATCCCCACAGTGGGAAGGCACTGAGCAAGACCAAATACTTCCCTTGGGAAAAGAGGAAATGAGAGAATCATGGCTGATACACATCAGGTAGCACCTGGCTCAAGAAAAACATAGGTGGATGCCTAGGAAGAGTGGGTCATGTATTGACCTGAGATATTTGACCCCTAAAAAAGGGGCCTATAGATTCAGGGATTTAGCCCCACCCGTTACCACCAGATTCATTCAACACAATGGTGGCCACTGCTTCAGTGGGTCCCGCAGTGGCCACCATTTTCAGATGGCCAGCAGCGCTGCCAATGTCCTCGCTCGCTAGGGATATGTCGATTATGCAGATCGTGACGTCAGACGACGGGTCTGCGAGTTTCGACTTCCCTGCTCCACTGACCGGCATGCCTTAAGTGCAATGAGCTGAGCAAGCTTTGACAAACAGAAAGGATGCTCCAGCAGCGGTATTTAAAGGGATCATCAGCAATAACATATTTCTGCAGTTTGACTGGCTCTCTGTAACTTTCTGCAACTCCAGCAGCTTTAAGAACTTCTTTCAAGGCTCTAAGGTAACACAAAGTGTTGTTGCAAGTGGAGAAGGCCTTCATGATTAATTAAAGGCTTCTGCTCACAACACTTGTGCACAGTCATGGGGGCTCTATTGGCAGTTCTAATCATGTTTGAGTATCTTCAGGAGAGCGAGCAGAAGAAGACGAGAAGATGTGAGCAAAGGGAAGAGGTGTGGAGGGGTCTCAATAGGATGCCTTACCCACCTAGGGTCTTCCGAGAGCATTTCTCTTATATCCAATTAAGTGAGATGCAGTATATTAGGAGGCTCCACTTCACCAAGGAGTGGTCACAGAACTCTGCCACCTGCTGCAACCTGAGAGCAGGGTGAACACAGCTCTCCCAGTGGCAGTCAAGGTCACCATGGCCTTCAATTTCTTTGCCAGCGAATCCTATCAGTTTGAAGCAGGAAACATAACTCCCAATTCACCATCCATCACTGCATCTGGAAAGTCACTGAGGCTCTCTACATCAGGAGAAGGGACTAATTTTTTTTCTCTCTGAGCAGAGAGAAGCAGGACAAGCATGCTTGTGGCTTTGCCAGGATAATGGACTTCCCCATGGTGCAGGCTGCCATCAACTGCACACATGTGGCTTTGTGGGCGCCGCATAACAATCCTGAGATCTTCCATAACCCCAAAGGCTACCACTCACTTAATGTGCATTTGCTGTGCAACCATGCCCAGCACTTCCTGATGGTCAATGCCCACTATCCTGGTAGCAATCATGATGCCGTCATCCTGTGTCAGTCTGGTGTGACAGCAGTCTTCCAGCTACCACATGAAACTCAACGGTGGCTGCTCGGAGACTAGGGCAATCCACTCTGCACCTGGCTGATGACACCCCTCCGTAACCCCAACACTTGTGCGCGGCACTCATATGAGAGCCATGCTTCCACCAGGAACATCATTGAGCAGACCTGCTGCTACTGAAGCAACAGTTCCGCTGGCTTGACCACTCAGGTGGAGCCCTCCATTACTCGCCGGAGCGGGTGTCCCATTTCGTGGTGGTCTGCTGCATGCTTCACAACTTGGCCACCATGAGAGCACAGCCCTTGCTACCAGGGATTGTGGGTCCACCTCAGAACGAGGGAGTGGAGGAGGAGGAGGCGAAGGAAGAGGAAGATGAGCAAGAGGAAGAGGATGAGGAGGAAGGGAGGAGGCAGTCAGCCAATCCCCCTTCCAGACGGGCTGTCCGTGAACGCCTCATCAGACACCGATTCCAAGGAATGAAACCACAGATCCCCATTGCTCACCACATCCCCATCAACACATCCCTCTGTCACGGAATATCACAGTGTCCTTGTGGGCGCAAAGCTGAAATGAGAGCTATCACAAAAGATTCCAAACAAAATTAATACATTTATCAAAAATTAATTGACACATATTTACACTTACGATATGAACTAATCACCCTTGGGCAATCCCTGAGTATGTGTTGTTCAGGTGCCCTTTTCTGCTCTAGTGCACCTACACAGTGCCTTCCCAGTGGCTGCAGCATGGCTGGTGGAAGGAAGCTGAGTTCCCATGGAGGAGTCTTCAGACGGCCTTGCAGGACGACCTTGAGCAGCTCTGGCCCTGGAAGGCCAGGCTGTAGACTGCACCACCTTCTGGCATGGGCAGCAACAGTCTGGGCTGGCTGGCTGACAGGCAGCGGCAAGGGCAATGACATAGTGGCATTGGTGGGAACAGGAATGCTGTCTTCCTGAGAGAGGAAAGCAGGATCCTGCTCCACAGACCCACTGCCACTGCCCCCAGGGCAGCGCCTCAGCATTCCTAGCAATATGTTGGAACACAGATTGTTGGGCTGCTGCGACACCCTGCAAGCCCCGGTCAACAGTGGTAAACCCAGCCCCGATGACAGCAGTCTGAGCTTGGGTGGCATCAAACTGAGACTGTATGAGAGCAGTCTGTGCTTCCGCCGCAGCACGAAGACGTTGGGTCGCTTCTGCCTGTACTGCAATGGCAGCCGCGACATTGTCCATCACATGCAACCTCATGTCTGGATCTGCACAGTCTCTTCGGGAGTTTTCCATCATTTCCAGCCTGGAAATCCTGGACTCCAAGCTTTGTGCAGAGCTTCGTGCAACGTTGGAGGCGGTCTCCTCCATGTTCCTTGACATTGCCAAAAGACTCTCTGGCAGGGTCGTCATTGCACCTATCAATTTGGTGTGCATACCCATCATCCTTCTTCTGAAGGCAGCCCCATCGAGGTCCTCATCTGAGTACTGTGCAGCAGAACTCACGTGGGAATTCGCCCACAAGGGAGCTGGCCCCCCGAGCTACCCTTTCCCCCTGGCCTTGCAGCAGCCCACTCGTGCCCAGTGCCTCGCCCTGTGCAGATCTCGCATCTACACTCGCCTCTAAAGTACACAGTGCCAGTTTCTCAGCTGGTGTCTGCGAGTGACAGATGCAGTAACAAGGTGCTTCCTTCTCCTTCTTCTTCCTTCGCCCTTGCTCTCCCGCAGCGCTTCGGGGACAGGCTGCTCGGGTGCTTGATTCTCTGAAAGCAGAAAGGCAAGAGTCGGGTCATGGTGAGGGGAGGTGGAGGATGCAAGATATGCATGTACACAGCATCAGCAGCTTGAAAGTGAGAAGAGATTGTGGGATGAGGGGAAGTGGTATGTGAGAAGAAGGATTAGGAATGACCATACCGCTGTTGTCCCCAAGGGGTTCAACCTCGCTGGTTGCCACGGCCTCCATGATAAGAACATAAGAAATAGGAGCAGGAGTAGGCCATATGGCCCCTCGAGCCTGCTCCGCCAGTTAATACGATCATGGCTGATCCGATCATCGACTCAGGTCCACTTCCCTGCCCGTTCCCCATAACCCCTTAATTCCATATCGGTTAAGAAACTGCCTATCTCTGTCTTAAATTTATTCAAAGTCCCAACTTCCAAAGCTCTCTGAGGCAGCGAATTCCACAGATTTACAACCCTCTGAGAGAAGAAATTTCTCTTTATCTCAGTTTTAAATCCCTTATTCTAAGATCATGCCCTCTAGTTCTAGTCTCCCCTTTCAGTGGAAACATCCTCTCTGCATCCACCTTGTCAAGCCCCCTCATAATCGTATACGTTTCGATAAGATCACCTCTCATTCTTCTGAATTCCAATGAGTAGAGGCCCAACCTCCTCAACCTTTCCTCATAAGTCAGCCCCCTCATCTTCGGAATCAACCTAGTGAACCTTTTCTGAACTGCCTCCAAAGCAAGTATATCCTTTTGTAAATATGGAAAACAAAACAGCACGCAATATTCCAGATGTGGCCTAATCAATACCCTGTATAACTATAGCAAGACTTCCCTGCTTTTATACTCCATCCCCTTTGCAATAAAGGCCAAGATTTCATTGACCTTCCTGACCACTTGATGTACCTGCAGACTAACTGTTATATCTTGGATAAGGAGTTAGACTAGATACTGCAAGCTCAAAGTTAGGGATTGTGGGATCCCTTGGAACTCCTGGGGATAAGCCCTCTGGTGGTTAGACATGGCAAGTACAGGTTTACATACATAACACTCCCCACCAAAGTCAATAGTGTAACTATTTACAATGTGAGTCAATCTGGGGCCTTCCTTTCCCTGGTTGACCATCTTGGTGCAAATACTGATGTTGGTGAGTCGTTTGTTGGGCCTTCGCTAGGCTGCTGCGCAGCTGACTGCTGAACCTCCTTTTTGTTTGATCCACCACTGCTGGGGGTGGTGAGACTTGCTGGGCAGCTGCGGGTGATGGGTTCTGCTTCGTGGTCAACCGCTGGGTCGGTTGCCAATTGTGTGTGTTGGAGAGTCGAAAAAGGTGGAGTGTATTGTGGGTTGTTCTGGATAGTCCATAAATCTGAGTTTGGTTTGGTCCAAGTGTTTTCTGCAGGTGAGTCCATTTGCAAGTTTGACCATAAACACCCTACTCCCTTCTTTGGCCAAAACAGTGCCAGCAATCCACTTGGGACCTTGTCCATAGTTCAACACAAATACAGGATCGTTAATCTCGATTTCGCGTGACACATTTGCGTGATCATGATATGTATTCTGTTGAAGCCGCCTGCTCTCTACCTGTTCATGTAGATCAGGGTGGACTAATGAGAGCCTTGTCTTAAGTGCCCTTTTCATGAGCAGTTCAGCGGGGGGAACCCCAGTGAGCGAGTGGGGTTTTGTGCGGTAACTAAGCAGGACTCGGGATAAGCGAGTCTGCAGTGAGCCTTTAGTTACCCTTTTCAAGCTCTGCTTGATTGTTTAAACTGCTCGTAGGTGGCAATGGTGGCAGCGGACATACTTGCCAACATTATCACACATTCAATCCACGGAGTACGCATCTACAACCACTAAAATCATTTTTCCCAAGAATGGGCCTGCATAGTCGACATGAACGCTAGTCCACGGTTTGGAGGGCCAAGACCATAAACTTAGTGGGGCCTCCCTGGGTGCATTGCTTAACTGGGAACATGTATTACATTTGTGCACACAGGACTCTATGTCTGCATTGATACCGGGCCACCACACGTGGGATCGGGTTATCGCTTTCATCATTACAATGCCTGGGTGGGTACTGTGGAGATCACTGATGAAAGTGTCCCTGCCCTTTTTTGGCACAACTACCCGATTACTCCATAGGAGGCAGTCTGCCTGTATAGACATTTCATCTTTGCGCCGCTGGTATGGCTTTATTTCTTCCTGCATCTCTAACGGGACACTAGACCAATTCCTGTGGAGCACACAGTTTTTTTACTAAGGACAGTAAGGGGTCCTGGCTCGTCAAGGTTCTAATCTGTCGGGCGGTAACAGGTGATTGCTCACCATCAAATGCTTCCATTACCATAACTAAATCTGCAGGCTGTGCCATCTCCACCCTGGTGGTGTGCAATGGCAGCCTACTGAGAGCATCGGCACAGTTTTCTGTGTCTGGCCTGTGGCGGATGGCGTAGTTGTATGTGAACAAGTGAGCACCCATCTCCGAATGCGGGCCGATGCATTCGTATTTATCCCATTATTTTCAGAAAAGAGATATATAAGTGGCTTATGGTCAGTTTCCAATTCAAACTTGAGCCCGAACAGATATTGATGCATTTTCTTTACCCTGTATACACATGCTAACACTTATTTTTCGATCATACTGTAGGCCCTCTCAGCCTTAGACAGACTTCTGGATGCATAAGCAACCAGTTGCAATTTCCCAAATTCATTAGCTTGTTGCAATACACACCCGACATCATACGACGCACATCATATGCTAGTACCAAACGTTTACATGGATCGTACAACACAGCAATTTGTTTGAACATAACAGCTGCCTAGCTTTCTCAAAGGCATTTTCTTGGCTTTTACCCCATACCCATTCATCTCCTTTATGCAGTAAAGAGTGCAGGGGTTCTAACAATGTGCTAAGACCTGGTAAGAAGTTACCAAAATAGTTCAGGAGTCCTAGAAACGACCGCAGCTCCGTCACGTTTAGTGGGCTTGGTGCATTTTTGATTGCCTCCGTCTTCGAATCGGTGGGCCTGATGCCGTCCGCCACGATTCTTCTCCCCAGGAACTCCCCTTCAGGTGCCAGGAAAACACTCTTCGAGTATTTTAGCCGACTAAGAAGCTCCTCCAGGTTCTGCAGGTGCTCGATGGTGTCCCGACCTGGAACCAAGATGTCATCCTGGAAGACCACAGTGAGCGGGACCGACTTCAGCAAGCTTTCCATGTTCCTCTGGAGTATCGCTGCAGCTGATCGAATCCCAAATAGGCATCTGTTGTAAACGTAAAGACCTTTGTGCGTGTTGATGCAGGTGAGGCCTTTCAAAGATTCCTCCAGCTTCTGCGTCATGTAGGCCGAGGTCAAGTCCAGCTTCGTGAATGTTTTCTCTCCCGCCAGCATCGTAATAGGTCGTCTGCCTTTGGTAGCGGGTATTGATCCTGCAGTGAGAAACGATTGATAGTTACTTTGTAATCACCACAAATTCTGATGGTGCCGTCTCTCTTGAGGACTGGAACAATTGGACTGGCCCACTCATTGAATTCGATCGGTGAAATTATGCCCTCTTGTTGCAGCTAATCAATCCAGCTCGAACTCCACCCTCTCTCTCATCATGTAAGGTACCGCTCTCGCCTTGTGATGGAAGGGTCGCGCCCCCGGATCTGCACTTTTGCTCTTGGAACTTCCCGATGCCTGATTCGAACAGTGAGGGGAACCTGCTTAGGACCTGGGCACATGAGGTGTCATGCAGCTACAGGCGTGTAAGTCCTGCCATGTACATTTTGATTCAAAAACAAAATTACTTTGTTCACAGTATTTGTAGCAGCACTAGTGTGCTGGGAAATTTGTTTGGTATTGTCACTGGTGGAGAAAAACGCCTGGGCTATCGCTATGGCTTTACTCAAGGTTGGGGTCTCTAGAGTCAAAAGTTTGCAAAATATTACTTCATGGCCAGTGCCAAGTACAAAGAAGTCCCTGAGCATGTGCTCCAAGTGTCCTTCAAATTCGCAATGTCCTGCAAGGCGTCTTAGCTCGGTGACATAGCTTGCCACTTCTGGGCCTTCAGAACTCTTGTACATGTAGAACTGATAGCTCGCCATCAGATCGCCATCCTTCAGGTTTTGATGTTCCGGACCAGTGTGCACAACTCATTGTACGACTTGTCTTTGGGTTTGCTGGAGCGAGCAGGTTTTTCATGAGGCCATACATTGGTGCCCTGCAAACAGTGAGGAGGATCGCCCTTCGTTTGGCAGCATTCCCTTCTCCTTCCAGCTCATTGGCCACAAAGTATTGGTCAAGTCACTCCACGAAGGCTTCCCAATCATCTCCCTCCGAAAATTTCTCCAGGATGCCCACAGTTCTCTGCATTGTTGTGTTGGGGTTCGTCATCTGTATCTCATCGCCAGTTGTTATGTCTTGGATAAGGATCAGACTAGATACTGCAAGCTCAAAGTAAGTGTGACTATAGTCCTTTATTACAGATCTCAGAGTGCCTCTCCAGCCTGTGAGGCCTCCTTATATACAGGTACTCCCAAGGGATTGTCGGGATCCCTTGAGACTCCAGGAGATAAGCACTCTGGTGGTTAGACATGGTAATTACAGGTTTACATACATACCACTAACCTTTTGTGTTTCATGCACAAGTACCCCCAGGTCCCGCTGTACTGCAGCACTTTACAATTTTTCTCTATGATTTCCAGCACTTTCTCCTCCAGGTCAGTGAGGTCCTGGATCGCAGCTTGCCCCCTGCCTGTCTGCCTCTGCTCCCTCCTATTATGCGTGATCTTGGCCTGCAAGAGAAAGAATTGTGTGAGTGAGTGTAGTGCAGTATGTTTGGGTGATGTGCCTGTAACAGTTGAATAGCTGTCAGTGTTTGCCAACTGTGAGATGTGAATGTGAGGCTTGTAGCAGTAGTAAAGTTGTGAGGGTGAAGTGAAGCTGTGATTGTGAGGTGTGAGTGGTGATAGGTAGAAATTGTTGGTAGATGAGTGATGGGGATGTGGTGCATTGAGGCGTGTGATGCAGATGGTGGGATATGGCATTTGCTGAAGCCTTCACTCACCTTGAACTGCCGTGTGAGGTCATTAAATTTATTTCGGCACTGGTTGCCGACCTGGGGACCACAGTGGTCTAGCCCCTTCCAGAGCCTTCGAGAGGTGTGTGGCAAGGGCTTCCTGCCAGTCTGCAGAAAGAGGACAGCCGGCCTCCTCTCCACAGCCACCACCAGTGCCTCAAGAGCAGCGTTTGAGACACTGCGGGCTCTCTCCCTGTGCTGATGCTCAGCCATGTGCTTTCACTGCCGTCTGCTTCCAGGTGAAGTTCCAGTGGCTTGAGAATGACGTGTTGTAGCCTGTGCCACACATGACTGAGAATGAGACTTGACCCGATATTGGACCACCTATTGTGTGGTAAGCCAATGAGCAGCAGCTGAGATCTAGACTACAATCATGTTAATGAGGACTCAGCACAAATTTTGCGTGCTACCTAGATCATTTTGACCTGGCACAGCTAAACAGCGTTGGGCCTTAACACTGCCCGTTTTGTGGCCATGTCCAATTTCTAGGCCCATATGGAGTATTAAAAAAAATCTTGAACCCTGAACAAAACGGAGAGTGACCATCACCAGTTGTTTAGCCAGGGGGGGGGTTGGCAGGATTTTTTTTAATTGAGTTTGGATAAACAAATCCGAATTGGACTTAAAAGCAAAATTTCAAACAAATATTTCCAATTATTCTGCAGAGGACTGGATGAGAGATTTTATTGAAATGACTGTTAAGAGCATGTTTTGACTGAAACACAATATAATGTCAATGAAGGGATGGAAATGGTAAATGTACAGTTGATTCCATACTCAGCTAGTGTGCTCTATAAGCAAATTGCTACAACACTGGTTATTTATCTTGGACCTGTGGCAATTTATTCAATCAATGATGGAATCCTACACAGGCTTGTTTACTTCACTGATTTGTAAACACTGTGATTTATTCCTTCTGCAATTGAATCTGAATCCTTGAAATTAAATTACTTTCATTTGTCACACTCAGGCTCTGAACTTAGTGCGGGCGTGGGCCGCCTGTTTCTCGGCGGTCCCCGGGCAGAACGTGAGTTTTTGCTGCCCGCTGCCGCTGGGGCCAGTCGCGTACGAGTTTAATCGTGCTTCTGTCAGCGGCAGCGGGAGCGGCGGAAGGGAGCAGGCGTGGGCGGGCGGCAGCGTCAATGGGTGGTAGGTGCAGGTCTCTCGACTCTGCAAACATCGCAGGCCATCGCACCGTGCATGCATGAGATTTGAAATTTTTTGGGGTAGTTTCTTGTGGCCGATGACATCACTTTACCACGATTGGGGCTGAGGGCTCAGCTGCGCATGCGCATATAACCTCATTACTCACTTGCACCTGCTAGTTGTAGAGTGGTCTAATTTAGAGAGAGAGAAGCAACGTTCTCATCAGACATCCATCTTACAAAGCTGGCATGAGTGAAAGAAAAGCTGCCAAGAAGTCTAATGGAGGGAGGCCCAGAGCTCCCTGGTTTACTGAGGATGAACTGGAGGCAGTTTTCTCAGAGGTGAGCGTCGTTATAAAGACCTCACCCGGGATGGTCGTGGCAAGGCCGCACCACCCCAATATAGACACATTTAGCAGGAGATTGGTGAGGCCATGGCATCAGTGGGCAACACTGCGGTATGGAGACCAGTGCAGGAAAAGATGGAACGATGTGGTTGTGTCAGCAAGCGTAAGTAAACATTTTATTGATGCACTCCCGTGTTACTCAAAAAGGTTCAGTGTCCGTTGTGTCTGTGTGCGTGTGTGTTGCATGTGCAAAGGGTAAAGGCTGCAACTTTTATTTCTGCAGAAAAAAAGAACTGCCAATGCATCAAAGCAGTGTGGCACAGGAGAGAGCCCACCAGATGGCATCGAGGTCACTAACATAGAGCAGCATGCATTGGTGTTGGTGGGTGATCACCCCCGTGCCACCACACATGGTGGTGCCGATCCCGTGCTAGAAGATCGTAAGTTTAAACGACTCACTGGTCTGTGTGACGCTCATGTCATGGAAGGTCATGTAATGTGATGTCAAATGCTTTTTAATACACTGTCTGTCGGCCACTCATGGTGTGGTGATGTGGCGATGGTAGTCTTTGAAGTAAGAATGTGAAATGTGACAGTTTTCATGTCAGCATGACCAACGCCACCCCCCCAGCTAAACACTTCAATGTTGTCCTGTACTTGCAGATGATCAATCGGACACCACCGATCTATGCACCCCATCCACCTCTGGCACACAAAGGCAGTGTCGAACACCAACACCTTCCACCTCGACATCGCCAGGAGCCGGCCACAGCAGCCCCTTTCGCACCCCCCTCCCCCCCTCCAAGATCACCCATATACACCGCATCCACCTCTGCCACCCAGAGGGACGGAGATCAGGAGGGAGAGGAGGGAGAAGGGCCAGTGTTTGTACCACTTGAGGATGAGGAGGTGGAAGAGGAGGACTCCACCCTCCTGACAGGTGTGCCACCTGTGCGACTAACATTGGTCTCGGGGTCCGAGTTTCTGGGCTCCGAGTCGGAGGAAGCGAGATCAAGTGTTGGGAAGCGCAGAAGCAGTGTCGGTAAAGCTACCAAGCCTCATCCACCCAGGTTGATGCAGCAAGGAGATAATGATGCAAGACGGGTGGCAGCAATGCAGGAAATGGTGCAGCTGTCGAGGACGAGCGTCGACCTAGGTCGAGATCTGCTGCAGGCCATGGCTGGGATAGCTGCCAGCCATACCAGCGATGCCGACAGATCCCGAGGAGCCGGAGATGCCAACATCTTCCATCTCCCCCCCCACTACATTCTCTCCACAACGAACACGACAGCAGTGGACCGGCAGCCCTCTTGCACAATGTCATGGAGCAGAGGCAGTGAGGGGCAGGGGTGCGGGTCGGTGTGGTGATGGCAGAGCCATGAAGAGTAAAATGGGCCTCACATCGAGGAGGGGAAGAGAGGTGGTGGTACTGGATAGAGGGTTGGGTGTTGGTACTGGTGACGTTGTTAAATCTTGTTAATGTTGTTGGTCTTGTTTCACATGGCTCCTTTTAATTGTCACTTTAATGGTTTTTGAAATAATGTAAAAGTTTTGTCACTTTGGAATGCTGGACAAATCAATACAGACACATTTTTTACCAACTCTTGTTTCACTTTTAGATATTCGGGGTTACATGCTGTGAAACAGACAAATCTCCATCAAGTGTACTTGCCTCTGAGCAATATCTGGCCGTGCACTTATTATGCGACACTATACTGGGTCCTGACATCAGGCAATTTATCAACGACAAGTAAGGGTCACCAATGCAGGAATAAAGGTCGTCTTGCTTTGGTAGTGGGTATTGATCCTGCAGTGAGAAACGATTGATAGTTACTTTGTCATCACCACAGATTCTGACGGTGCCATCTCTCTTGAGGACTGGAACAATCGGACTGGCCCACTCATTGAATTCAATCGGCGAAATGATGCCCTCTCTTTGCAGCCTGTCCAGCTCAATCTCCACCCTCTCTCTCATCATATAAGGTACTGCTCTCACCTTTTGATGGAAGGGTCGCGCCCCCAGAATCAAATGGATCTGCACTTTTGCTCTTTGGAACTTCCCGATGCCTGGTTCGAACAGCGAGGGAAACTTGCTTAGGACTTGGGCACATGAGGTGTCGTCGACGGACGAAAGCGCACTGACGTCGTCCCTGTTCCAGCGTATCTTTCCCAGCCAGCTCCTGCCGAACAGTGTGGGGCCTACGCCCGGTACCACCCAGAGTGGTAAATCGTGCACCGCTCCATCGTAGGAGACCTTTACGGTCGCACTGCCAGTTACGGGAATCAGTTACTTTGTGTACGTTCTGAGTTTGGTACGAATGGGAGTCAGGACTGGCCTTGAAGTCTTTTTACGAATTATGGACTGGCTTGCCTGGACTGGAATGGACTCCCAGTGTCCAGTTCCATGGACACTGGGAGTCCATTTAATTCAACCTTATCGGGGGACACTTTGTGGTAAATGTGTGCACCCCAAATACCTCTGCCTCCTCAGTCTGAGGCTCTGGTTCATCATGATCCACTGTGGGTCTGTCCTCCTCTGCCACATGATGGTTTGCAGGATTAGCAGGGTTTGCAGCTCGCCTGCACATACGTTCGAGGTTTCTCATTGTTCCACAGCCCTTGCAAACATATCCTTTGAAGTGGCATGGATGGAATCGATGAACTCCCCCGCAGCGCCAACAAGGTGTTAATTGCCTTGTATTCACCACCCTTGATGGCGGATTCTGAGTCATCTGCGGATGTGCAGCTACAGGTCTGTAATTCCTGCCATGTGCATTTCGATTCAAAAACAACGTTACTTTGTTCACAGTACTTGCAGCAGCACTAGTGTGCTGGGAAATTTGTTTGGTATTTTCACTGGTGGAGATAAACGCCTGGGCAATCGCTATGGCTTTACTCAAGGTTTGGGTCTCTACAGTCAAAAGTTTATGAAGTATTACTTCATGGCCAATGCTAAGTACAAAGAAGTCCCTGAGCATATGTTCCAAGTGACCTTCAAATTTGCAATGTCCTGCAAGGCGCCTTAGCTCGGCAACATAGCTCGCCACTTCCTGGTCTTCAGACCTCTAGTACGTGTAGAACCGATATCTCACCATCAGAACACTTTCCTTCGGGTTTAAATGCTCCCGGACCAGTGTGCACAACTCATCATATGACTTGCCTGTGGATTTTGCTGGAGCGAGCAGGTTTTTCATGAGGCCATACGTTGGTGCCCCGCAAACAGTGAGAAGGATCACACTTCGTTTGGCAGCGTTCCCTTCTTCTTCCAGCTTGTTGGCCACGAAGTATTGGTCAAGTCGCTCCACGAAGGTTTCCCAATCATCTCCCTCCAAAAATGTCTCCAGAATGCCCACAGTTCTGTGCATTGTTGCGTTGGGGTTTGTCATCTGTATCTCGTCATCAGTTGTTATGTCTTGGATAAAGAGTCAGACTAGATACTGCAAGCTCAAAGTAAGTGTGACCGTAGTCCTTTATTACAGATCTCAGAGTGCCTCTCCAGCCTGTGAGGCCTCCTTATATACAGGTGCTCCCAAGGGATTGTGGGATCCCTTGGGACTCCAGGGGATAAGCCCTCTGGTGGTTAGATATGTTAATTACAGGTTTACATACATAACACTATCCACTTAGAATATGCATCTACTACAACAAATAATAACTTTCCTGGGAACGGGCCCGCAAAATCAATGTGGATCCTCGACCATGGTTTGGATGGCCATGACCAAACACTCAGCAGAGATTCCGCTGGTACTTTATTTAGCTGCATGATTGCAGATCAGAGTAAATTCCAGGCCACCGTACATGAGACCTAGCAATGGACTTCATCATGACAATACCAGGATGAGTGCTATGAAGTTCATCTACAAATTTTTCTCTACCTTTCTTAGGCATGATTACACGATTACCCCACAGTAAACAGTTTGACTGAATGGACAGCTCATCCTTGGGATGGTTGTAAAGTTTGTTCCCCTCACGCATCTCCATAGGTATGGCAGACCAATCACCACTGAGTACACGCCGTTTCACAACCGATAAAATAGGGTCATGACTGGTCCAGATCCTAACTTGTTGAGCAGTGACAGGGGTTCATTCACTCTCAAAAGCATCCATTACTAACAATAGATCTGCAGGTTGAGGCATCTCCATCTCAGTTGTGGGTAAGGGCAGACGACTCAGTGTATCGGCACAATTCTCAGTGCCAGGTTTATGATGGATGACGTAATCATAGGCAGACAATGTCAACGCCCATCTTTGAATGCAGGATGATGCTTTAGTATTAATACCTTTGTTCTCCACAAACAATGAAATGAGTGGCTTGTGATCCGTTCCTAGTTCAAAACGAAGACCAACAGGTACTGGTGCATTTTTTTTTAACCCCATACACACAGGCCAAAACTTCTTTCTCTACCATACTGTAAGCTCTTTCTGCTTTAGACAGACTTCTCGAAGCATACGCAACAGGTAGTAGCTTGCCCGATTCATTTGCTTGTTGGAGTACGCAGCCAACCCCATATGATGAAGCATCACAGGTCAATACAAGATGCTTACGTGGATCATAATGAACAAGCAACTTGTTTGAACATAGCAGATTCTTGACTTTATCAAAGGCTCTAGCTTGATACACATCCCAGACCTAGTTTTCGCCTTTTCTTAGTAACACATGCAGTGGCTCTGGTAAAGTGATCAATCTGGGTAAGAAATTATCAAAGCAGCTGAGTAGCCCAAGGAACGAACGCAGCTCTATCACATTCTGAGGCCTGGGTGCATTTTTGATGGCCTCGGTTTTCGAATCAGTGGGCCTGATGCCATCAGCAGCAATCTTCCTCCTGAGGAATTCAACTTCAGGTGCCATGAATACACACTTCGAGCGTTTTAGCCTGAGTCCCACTTTGTCCAGACGCTGTAGATTCAAGATTGTTCAGATGTTCTGCAGTGTAGCGACCTGTGACCATAATGTCATCTTGAAATATGACATTTCTAGGAACGGACTTCAGAAAACTCTCCATATTCCTCTGAAATATGGCTGTAGCCGAACGAATCCCAAAAGAACACCTGTTGTAGATAAACAGTCCTTTATGGGTGTTGATGCAGATGAGTTTCTTCGAAGTGTCGACAAACTCCTGGGTCATATAGGCTGACGTCAGATCCACTTTCGTGAATGACTTTCCACCAGCTGGCATGGCAAACAGGTTATTAGTCCTCGGTAACGAATACTGATCCTGTTTCAAAAATTGGTTCATTGTAACCTTGTAGTCTCCACAAATCCTGACAGTGCATCACTCTTCAACACAGGAACAATGGGACTAGCCCACTCGTTAAACTCGACCGGTGATATGATCCTTCACGCTGGAGTCTGTCAAGCTCAATTTCAACCTTCTCCCTCATCATGTACGGAACAGACTGAGCTTTGTGATAGACAGGCCTTGCATTGGAGTCCAGGTGACTCTGCACCTTGGCTCCCTCGAAATTACCAATGCCCGCTTCAAACAAAGAAGGAAACTTTTTCAATACGTGAGCACACAAAGTATCATCCACCGAGGACATCTTGACATCATTCCAGTTCAGCTTGATTTTCTCGAGCCAGTTCCTGGGATGATCCATAATGGTAACTCGTGAACCACACCTTCATATGACACCTCGATTGCTGCACTGCCGAGCACCGGTATGAGTTCCTTAGGGTAAGTACGCAACCTGGCATTGACTGGACTCAGCTTCGGTTTTGCAGCCTTAGTGTCCCACAGCTTGTCGAATGTCCTTTGGCTCATTATCGACTGGCTCGCACCCGTGTCCAGCTCCATTGATACAGGCATGCCATTCAGCTTCACATTAACGACTATCAGCTGGCTCTTGCTCAGGAACGAATACAGTCCATTCACTTCCTCCTCGGGTTGCGTATCCAGGCCATCACTGAACTAGTCCTCATCAACCACATGGTGAGCCGCACCACGCTTGCTCTATTGTGGACACATCCTGTGAAGATGCCCCACTTTCGAACATCCATTGTGTGAGTATTGTCTAAACCGTCACTGATGAGGCCGATGATTGCCCCCACAACACCAACAGGGTTAAATCTGAATCAAACCAGTTGGCGGGCTCTGAGCAGCGGCAGGTTTCAATAAGCAGCTCTGCCCGAAGACGACGTCATCTTGTTTACAGTACTTGCCGTGGAACTCCGACTCGTTGATGATATCTGCCTCAAATTATCATCCGTCACCATGCATGCCTGGGCAGTCGCGATGGCCTTTTTCAAATCCAGCGTCTCTGCAGCCAACAGCTTCCTAAGGATCGCATCATGGCTGATGCCGATCACGAAGACATCACGCAGCATGTCTTCCAGCATGTTCCCGAATTACATGGCTCAGCAAGACATCGCAGGTCGGCAACAAATCCCAACACGTCCTGGCCCTCAGCACGAACATGCGGGTAGAAACGGTAGCGTGATATGATGATCCCCTCTTTTGGCTTCAGATGGTTACCCACCAGCGTACACAATTCCTCATACCCTTTTTCCGTCGGACGTACAGGCGAGAGAAGATTCTTCATGAGGTCACAAATTTTCGGACGACAAACAGTGAGGAGAACAGCCCTGCGCTTAATTGCATAGGCCTCTGTCTCCATTGCCACAAAATACTGATCCAGGCGGTCGACAAAATCCGCCCAATCCTCGCCCTCTATGAATCTCTCCAGGATTCCAACAGTGCCCACTGTGCATGCGAAGGTTCTTAAATTACCTCGTCGCCAATTGTAATGACTCAAGTGTCTGGTTACTGTAAACTCATTTAGGTGCAACCTGATCCATCTTTATTCCAGCCCAAGAGTGCCAGCGTGACAAAGACACCCAGCTTATATACAGGTGACCAAGCACACATGCCACATACATACAGCCCGATGACCTCCGACCGCGGCGCCCTCTGGTGTCTGGTGACCCCCCAAGCATTAATACATAACAACGAGAACCACAGTACCATCTGTACACTTACATTGTCACACTAACTCTGTTCTTTGTACAATGGTTTCAAAACCCATTACAGCACATCTCCATGGTGCCTCTAGTGTCTGTCGCACCTCATTTCCACTTCCTATCCCAAACCTGCCCTTCAACGGAGCACTTTTGTAAAGTCTCTCTGAGCAATGTCATTTCCATGTGTGAACTCATTATGAGGGCCTTATACTGGTCCAGCATATGTATGTGAGCCGGGATGTGCATCAATGGATCACTCTGTGCGATTGCCCCTCCTGCCCGATTTACAGCCAGCTCAAACCACCTTTTCCCGAGCGGTCATTCTGGCTGGCGGGAGCAGGATCTTAGAGGATCATTGTTATATGTGAATAAAGAGTCTGACTGGATACTGTAAGCTCAAAGTAAAGTGTGACCTTAGTCTTTTATTGCAGGTTTCCAGAGTGCCTCTCCAGTCTGTGAGGCCTCCTTAAGTACCTGTGCTCCCAAGGGATTGTGGGATCCCTTGGAACTCCAGGGGATGAGCCCTCTGGTGGCTGTACAAGGTATGTACAAGTTTACATACATAACAACACTCCCCCCCCCCCCCGCCCCAAAGTCAATAGTGTAACTATTTACAAGATGAGTCGAACTGGGGCCTTTTTTTCCCTGGTTGATCGTCTCGGTGCAAAAGCTGGTTTTGGTGAATCGTTTGTTGGGGCCTCGCTGGGCTGCCTGGTGTGGTGAGTCCTGTTGGGCTGCTGCGGGTGATGGGTTCTGCTTCGTGGCCAACCGCGGTGTCGGTTGCCACTGGTGTGTATGTTGGGGGGGTCAAAGAAGGTAGGGTCCAAAGTTGGTTGCTCAGGATAGTCCGTGAATCTGAGTTTGATTTGGTCCAAGTGTTTCCGGTGAATGAGTCCATTTGAAAGTTTGACCCGAAACACCCTGCTCCCCTCTTTGGCCACAATGGTGCCGGGAAGCCACTTGCGACCTTGTCCATAATTCAATACAAATCCAGGATCATTGATTTCAATTTCGCGTGACACATTAGCGCTATCATGGTATGTATTTTGTTGCAGCTGCCTGCTCTCTACCTGTTCATGTAGATCAGGGTGAACTAACGAGAGCCTTGTCTTAAGTGCCCTTTTCATGAGCAGTTCAGCAGGTGGAATCCCAGTGAGCGAGTGGGGTCTCGTGCGGTAGCTAAGCAGAACTCAGGATAGGCGAGTCTGCAGTGAGCCTTCAGTTACCCTCTTCAAGCCCTGCTTGATACTTTGCACTGCTGTCTCTGCCTGACCATTGGATGCTGGTTTGAACAGGGCAGATGTGACATGTTTGATCCCGTTACGGATCATGAACTCTTTGAACTCGGCACTGGTAAAACATGGCCCATTGTCGTTCACAAGGACATCAGGTAGTCCGTGCGTGGAAAACATGGCCCGCAGGCTTTCAGTGGTGGCAGCGGACGTGCTTGCCGCCATTATCTCACATTCAATCCATTTGGAGTACACATCTACAACCACAAGGAACATTTTACCCAAAAACGGGCCTGCATAGTCGACATGGACCCTGGACCATGGTTTGGAGGGCCAAGACCATAAACTTAGTGGCGCCTCCCTGGGTGCATTGCTTAACTGCGAGCATGTGTTACATCTGTGCACACAGGACTCTAAGTCCGCATCGATACCGGGCCACCACACGTGGGATCTGGCTATCACTTTCGTCATTACGATGCCTGGGTGGGTACTGTGGAGGTCACTGATGAAAGTGTCTCTGCCCTTCTTCGGGACCACTACCCAATTGCTCCACAGAAGGCAGTCTGCCTGTATAGACATTTCATCTTTGCACCACTGGTACGGCTTTATCTCTTCCTGCATTTCCACTGGGATACTGGACCAGCTCCCGTGAAACACACAATTTTTTACGAGGGAGAGTAAGGGGTCCTGGCTCATCCAGGTTCTAATCTGTCGGGCTGTGATGGGTGACTGGAGAGGCACTCAAATGCTTCCATAACCATGACTAAATCTGCAGGCTGCGCCATTTCCACCCCTGTGGTGGGCAACGGCAGCCTACTGAGAGCATCGGCGCAGTTTTCTGTGCCTGGCCTGTGGCGGATGGCATAGTTGTATGCTGACAACGTGAGCGCCCATCTCTGGATGCGGGCCGATACATTCATATTTATCACCTTACTCTCGGAAAACAGGGATATTAGTGCTTATGGTCCGTTTCCAATTCAAATTTTAGCCCAAACAGATATTGATGCATTTTATTTACCCCATAGACACACGCTAATGCTTCTTTTTCAATCATGCTGTAGACACTCTCAGCCTTAGGCAGACTTCTAGATGCATAAGCAACTGGTTGCAATTTCCCAGATTCATTAGCTTGTTGCAATGCACACCCGACACCGTACGACGATGCATCACATGCTAGTACCAAACGCTTCCATAGATCATACAACACAAGCAATTTGTTTGAGCATAACAATTTTTTAGCTTTAACAAAGGCATTTTCTTGGCATTTGCCCCATACCCATTCATCTCCTTTATGCAGTAAGGCGTGCAGTGATTCAAACAGTGTGCTGAGACCTGGTAAGAAGTTACCAAAGTAATTCAGGAGACCGAGAAATGACCGCAGCTCCGTCAAATTCTGTGGCCTTGGTGCATTCTCGATTGCCTCTGTCTTCGAATGGTGGGCCTGATGCCTTCCGCTGCGAATCTTCTCCCCAGGAACTCCACTTTAGGTGCCAGAAAAACGCACTTCGGGCATTTCAACCTGAGCCCCGCGCAGTTGAGTCGACTAAGAACCTCCTCCAGGTTCTGCAGATGCTCGACTGTGTCCCGACCTGTAACCAAGATGTCGTCCTGGAAGACCACCGTGCGCGGGACGGACTTCAGTAAGCTTTCCATGTATCTCTGGAATATCGCCGCGGCTGATCGAGTTCCAAACGGGCATCTGTTATAAATGAATAGACCTTTGTGCATGTTGATGCAGGTGAGGCCCTTCAATGATTCCTCCGGCTCCTGCATCATGTAGGCCGATCTCAAGTCCATGTCATGAATGTCTTTCCTCCCACCAGCGTAGCGAAAAGGTCATCAGCTTTTGGTAGTGGGTATTGATCCTGCAGGGAGAAACAATTGATAGTTATTTGCAATCACCACAGATTCTGACAGTGCCGTCTCCCTTGAGGACTGGAACAATAGGACTGGCCCATTCATTGAATTCGATCGGCGAAATGATACCCTCTTGTTGCAGCTGGTCCAGCTCGATCTCTATCCTTTCTCTCATCATGTACGGTACTGCTCTCGCCTTGTGATGGATGGGTTGTGCCCCCGGAATTAGGTGGATCTGCGCTTTTGCTCCTTGGAACTTCCTGATGCCTGGTTCAAACAGTAAAGGAAATTTGTTTAAGACGTGGGCACACAAAGTGTCATCAGTGGACGAGAGCGCTCTGACGTCATCCCAGTTCCTGCGTATCTTTCCCAGGCAGCTCCTACCGAGCAACGTGGGACCATCACCCGTTATCACCCAGAGTGGTAGCTTGTCCACCGCTCCATCATAGGAGACCTTTACAGTAGCAGTGGCGATTACGGGAATCAGTTCCTTTCTGTAAGTTCTCAGTTTCGTGCGAATGGGAGTCAAGACTGGCCTTGAGGCCTTGTTGCACCATAATTTTTTGGAAGTCTTTTTGCTCATAATGGACTGGCTCGTGCCCGTGTCCAGCTCCATTGACACCAGGAGTCCATTTAATTCAACCTTCAGCATTATCGGAGGACACTTTATGGTAAATGTGTGCACCCCATACATCTCTGTCTCCCCGGTCTGAGGCTCTGTTTAATTATGATCCACCATTCCGTACCATATGCACTTAAGGAGAAAGGTGAGCAAGAACTCAAAAGACTAGAGACTGACAACATTATTTCTAAGATAGATCGATGTAATTGGGCTACACCCATTGTTGTTGTACCTAAGTCCGATGGTAAGGTAAGATTGTGTGGTGATTATAAAGTAACCGTAAACCAGGTTCTAGAGGGTAATGTCCCCAATACATTGCCAAATGTAGAAGATTTGATCACAACACTGACAGGTGGTCAGATCTTCTCAAAGTTGGATCTTATGAATGCCTACTTACAGCTTGAACTAGATGAGGAGTCCAAGTCATGCTTGACTATAAACACTCATCTAGACCTATAACAATTTAATAGGCTACCATTTGGAGTGTCTTCCGCCCCTGCCATATTCCAAGGGGTGATGAACCAGATTTTGCAAGGTATTGAAGGGGTAGTATGTTATTTAGATGACATACTAATTTCAGCACAAAATAGGCAAATTCATAATAACATATTGAATGAAGTCCTCAAACAGCTAGAGAAGCACAGAGTACAAGTATCGGCTCGCAAGTGTGAGTTATTTCAAAACTCAGTGGAGTACTTAGGGTACAGAGTAGACAAAGATGGTTTACATCCAACCAAGGGAAAGCTGGATGCAATCAGAAATGCATCCACTCCTAAGAATGTCACTGAACTTCGATCATTTTTGGGTCTTTTGAACTATTATGGGAAGTTCCTACCAAATTTGGCTACTGTATTACATCCACTGAATGAACTATTGAAAAAACAGGTCCATTGGAAGTGGTCAGAAGAATGCGATACAGCATTCAAGAAGTGTAAAAGCAAATTGGTAGAGAGCACCATGTTAGTTCACTATGACAAATCTAAGGAGATCAAGCTAGCATGTGATGCCTCTCCATATGGATTTGGGGCAGTGATCTGTCATGTATTACGCAGTGGGGAGGAGAAACCAATTGCTTTTGCTTCATGCACTCTCAGTGACAGTGAGCGTAATTATGCGCAAATCGAAAGGGAGGCTTTGGCATTAATTTTTGGAGTCAAGAAGTTCCACAAATACTTGTATGGTCGTAAGTTTACCATCGTTATGAACCATAAGCCCCTGACAGCAATCCTCCATCCAAAGTCCCCAGTTCCAACATTAGCTGCAGCCCGAATGCAGAGATGGGCTTGGATTTTGACAGCATGTACATATGATATTGAATACAGACCATCAGTTGATCACAGTAATGCTGATGCTATGTCTAGATTGCCTTCCCCATTACAAATTACACCCGATAGGGAAGAAATGTTCTATTTTTCATACATGGATGAACTGCCAGTCACAGCTGAAAAGTTTGGTAGAGCAATCAAACGTGACCCAGTTATGTCAAAGGTGTATGATTATATTGCAAATGGATGGCCAAACCAGGTAATAGACAAAGATATTCATCCATTCTTCATTCGTAGGAATGAATTATTAGTCGATAAAGATTGTATCATATGGGGTGCAAGAGTGGTTATACCAAATAAATTCAGGTCCAAATTATTAGGAGACCTCCATGACCAGCACCTGGGAATGTGCTTGACCAAGAGTTTTGCACGCAGTTACTTGTGGTGGCCAGGTCTTGATAAAGATATAGAGTACATCGTCAGTCAGTGTATGACATGTCAATCGGTAAGCAAGCAACCACCATCAGTACCATTACAGCCATGGAAATGGCTCCCAGGGTGTGACAAAGTTTACATATCGATTTTGCTGAGCTAGAAGGACAATTGTTCATTGTGATTGATAGCCATTCGAAGTGGGTAGAGGTGTTTCCAATGTGGAAAATAACAACAAGTAAAACATTAGATATTTTACGAAGATTATTTTCTTCATTTGGACTCCCAGAAGAAATTGTTTCTGATAATGGACCACAATTTTGTTCAGAAGAATTTGAACAGTTCACGAGCAAAAATGATGTGAAACATACCAAGATTCCACCGTACCACTCTGCTTCAAATGGTGCATCAGACGCACTGTACAAATTGTAAAACGTGCCCTCATCAAACAGATGTTGGATCCAAATCCAAAGAAACGACAGTTGTCATTGGACCACAAATTGGCTAATTTCCTAATTACTTATCGTAATACTCCTCACATGCCTACTGGTAGAACACTAGCAGAGTTGTTTCTCAAACGACAGCCACGAACCAGATTCTCGTTGTTAAAACCAAACTTGGCACAGTCCGTAGAAGAGACACAATTAAGACAGAAAGATAATTAGGATAGAGGTAGAGTAAAAGAGAGAAGTGTAAAATTAAATCAGAAGGTGAGAGTGAAGAACCATCACCATAAATGGTTAAAGTGATTACTAGGAAGAGTAGTAAAGATATGTGGTCCTCGCACATATTTGGTCAAGATGTTTGATCATGGACAGGTTAGGTTTGTTCACATTGATCATATTTTACCTACAGACGTGGAAGTAGTTGAAGATGGGAATGATTCAATTATTTCTGACTTATCAGATAGTTTTGATACACCAGTAGCATATCCTACATCCAATGTACTGGAAACAAATCTAAGAGAAAGTCAGAATTTAAGTCTGAGTCCGAGTCAGGCAGACTAACAGTCTGAAGTTAGCGAAAGTTCAATTAGAAATCAAGGGCATCTCTTGGAGGAAATGTTTCCTCAGGATCAGCCTCGAATGAGTATAAATTCGACACCTGTTTGGAAGGTTCTGTTCGAGAGTGAAGGTATTCTCTTCGAAACAGGAAACAAGTGGTTAAGCTTGATTTGTAAATATGGCAAAATAAGTCCATATCCTTTGTTATGTATAACCATGCAAGTTATGTACAATAATTGTTTGTTATAATTACTTCTTCATTAAGGAGGGAGAAGTGTAATGTCTGTAGCTCCACACTGTGGACTCTGTGGTACTGCAGCCAGTGCTGTTTATAATAAAGGGACCAGGTCACCTAACTGGTGACTTCTGGAATATTCTGCCATCTTAGTGCTGTGAGCTCCCTGAAATATCACAATGAGTCTAGAAGAGGTGTAAATGGGAATGGCAGAATCATCAACAGCTGCCATGTGAGAAAATAGGGGCAAATGTTATGGTCTGAAATTGTTGAACTCGATGTTGAGTCAAGAAAGCTGTAGAGTGCCTAATCGAAAGATGAGGTGCTGTTCCTCGAGCTTATGTTGAGCTTCGTTGGAACAGTGTAAGAGGCTGAGGACAAAGAGGTCAGAGTGGGAGTGGAGCGGTGAATTAAAGTGACAGGTGACTGGAAGCTCGGGGTCACACTTGCGGACTGAATGGAGGTATTCTGGAAAGTGGTCACCCAATTTGCGTTTGGTCTCCCCAATGTAGAGGAGATGGCATTGTGAGCAGCGAATACAGTATACTAAATTGCAAGAAGTACAAGTAAATCGCTGTTTCACCTGGCAGGATAGTGGGAAGGCAGGAGGTAAAATGGATAGATGTTGCATCTCCTGTACTTGAATAGGAAGGTGCCTTTGGAAGGGGCATGGGTGTTGAGGAGTGGACCAGGGTTTCGTGGAGGTAGCAGTCCCTTCAGAATGCTGAAAGGGGAAGGGAGGGGAAGATGTGTTTGGTGGTGGGATCACACTGGAGGTGGCAGAAATGGCGGAGGATGATCCATTGATTGTGGAGGCTGGTGGGGTGAAAGGTGAGGACAAGGGGAACCCTATCATGGTTCTGGGAGAGAGCGGTGGGAAATGGAATGGACAAAGTTGACAGCCATGTCAACCAGGGTAGAGGGGAATCCTCAGTTGAGGAAAAAGGAAGACATAACAGAAGCACTAGTATGGAAGGTGGCATCGTCAGAACAGATGCAATGGAGATGGAGAAATTGGGAGAATGGGATAGAGTCATTGCAGGAAGCGGGGTGGGAGTAAGTCCAGGTAGCTGTGGGAGTCAGTGGGAGAATGGAATAGAGTCCTTACAGGAAGCAGGCTGGGAGGAAGTGTAGTCAAGCTGGCTCTGTGCCCACTTCTTTGGCCAGGAGTCTTCTCCTCACACAGCTGACCCTTTCTCACGTCCATGGTGAAAAGGAGATGATTGGGGCCAGGAAACTGGAAACTGTTAAAGTAGTGGAGGGCATCGGAAGAATCGCAGATGTAGGTGGGAAGAGACTGGACAAGGGGAGAAAAAATATTATAGAGATAAGAAGAAATCAGTTCCGTTGGGAAAGAACAGGCTGAAAGGATGGATTTACCAGAGCAGATCTGTTTGAGGATCTTGAGAAAGAGGTAGAAGTGGGCTGTGCAAGGTTGGGGAACTATGAAGTTGGTGGCTGTGGAGGGAAGATCTCCAGAGGAGATGAGGTTAGTGACAGTCTTGGCAACGATGACTTGATGTTCAGTGGTGGGGTCATGGTCCAGGGGGAGGTAGGAGGAGATATCAGAGAGTTGGCAATCAGCCTCCTCAGGGTAGAGGCCATTTCGCCAAACTACAACAGCGCCACCCTTGTCAGCAGGTTTAATGACAATGTTGGGGTTGGATCTGAGAGAGCGGTGTGCTGAAATTTCAGAGGGAGGTAGGTTGGAGTGAGTGAGGGGAGCAGAGAAATTGAGACAGCCGATGTCACGCCAGCAGTGCGCAATGAAAAGATCTAGAGAGGGTAAGAGGCCAGAGGGAGGGGTCCAGATAAAATGAGAATTCCAAAAATGGGAGAAAGGGTCAGCTGTGTGAGGAGAAGACTCCTGGCCAAAGAAGTGGGCACAGAGACGAAGGCAATGATAAAAGAGCTCAGCGTCGTGCCTAGCTCAAAATTCATTGAGGTCGGGGTGTAAAGGGATGAAGTTCAGGCCTTTGCTGAGGACTGATTGTTCGGGGTCAGAGAGGAAAAGGTCGGAGGGGATAGTGAAAACATCGCAGGGAGTGAGATTGGAAGAAGGGATGGGATCAGAGGGAAGTGAAAGGGAAGAAGGTTCTGGAGAGGAGTTGGTTTCCAAGAGTTGTTGAAGCTGCGATCCTTGACAGCTGAAAGGAAGAGAATTGGCACTATAGTGCTGTAGCCCTATTTCTGACCTGGGTCCCTGCTGCGAGTACAAGATTCTTGAATTTACCCTTAGATTTCTGCATTACGTTTTATGTCAAAAGTTGAGGCATAGTGATAATAGGCAGTTCCCGGTGTAGCACTGACCTACACTGGCCAGGTTTGATTCCTATTCTGTAGTGACTTCGTTGACTTCATCTGGAGCAGCTGTTTAATCACTGCAGCACTTCTAGAAAAGGAAGGACAAAAGAAATCAGCCAGTGTTTTTGTTCTCAATCATTATGTAGTTACCCCTTTTGGAAAGTACACAAGTATGGACAATGGGTGAGGAGAGTATGATTAGGCTTGACAGCGATTCGTTTCATAGGCATTGACAATTAGGAGGCGACTTTCACTGCTTCTCATGGCCTCGAAATGTGGTCGGTAACCATTACTGCCCCATTAACCCTGATAGGGCGACTGGTTCTATTTTCAAAGGAACCTACTGCTAGTTGTCCAAAGTGCCTGCCTGTTTCAGATGGTAAGACCCTTTGAATACACGAGCTGGAATCCTATGACGCAAATAAGACTATAATTGCCATTTTAGGTTTGAATTGGTCAGAGTATGCATCGTACAGACTCCAATCAGTGCCACTGGGCAATGGAGCCAAAGAGGCCCAGCAAAGTTAAGTTTGGAATTATTTTTGTGGGACCGGAGGAAAACTCCTGCTCCTCCGGCTCCCACAAAAATAATCTGGGCCACTGGTGATGAGAAGTTCATTCAGAAGTTAAAATCAATCCCTCAGTTTCTAGCTCACAAATGATAAAATGTCACTTTAGTGAAGTAATAGACGATTATCACCATCCATGGAGTAATAAAATCACGAGGGCAAGTTTTCATTCCCCTGGGGATTCAGTTCACTGTGTGTCCACCCCTGTTACATGCCCCAGAGATTTTCAGGGATCTCCTGACTCTGTACCTGCAGTAGGTGCAGGCATTTACAGGCGGCGCTCCTCATCACCTGCCTCATCTTCCCATATGAATATTTTCTAGGCACTGCCACAGAGGAGTACCCAGAAAACATGGCAATGTGGCCTGCTCCTAAGCACCCCCATCCCCGACCACAGGATTTCTGGTGGCAGGTCGAAGAGTTTAGGGCTGGATTTTCGACTTGCTTGTGCCTCTGTTAGTGCCCTGGAAGGGTTGGATAGGGTGTCTCTCAGCATTAGAGCAGGCCTCCAGCTTTTACCACCCGGCCGGAAAATTAGGCTCATGGTTTGCGTTGGCGCAAAAACTTACCACCCCGCCCTTTAGTTCCACTGAGATCATGATGTCAATCATCGTTCAATACTCCGCTAGCGCCCTGGATGCAAAATTAGGCCCTAACGCCTTATTAAATGCCCGCCCCAGGAAACGTCTGAAAAATCATGCATTCCCAGGGTGCAGCAGGCGATATTGAAATGGCGGGATGAGGATCCTGCATCGCAGCTCACATTGACTGCAAAGGTTGCGCACATCACACAACGTGAAGCTCTGACTTGATAGCGGCAGTTTTGTCTGCCATTACAGTGTCTTTACAACACCAGTGAGAGAATTTAATGGGAGCATTACTAGTTCGCTAGCATATCTATTGCCAGGCAGCATCAAGCTAGAAGAAGGATTCATGTCTGCCCACGGATGAGGAGAGGTTTACAGGCATCAACACTCATACCGCCAGCTCTCTGAGGAGTAGTGTGTGCGAAGGCTGCGCTTCCAAAAGGAAATGCTGACAGAGATACGCCATCTCCTACAGGCAGACCTACAGCCTTACAGTGCCAACAGGACTGCACCGCCCATCTTAGTAAAGGTGACTGTGGTGCTGGCCTTCTGTGCCTCCAGTTCCTTCCAGGCAGCAGCAGGGGACATATGATGCATCTCTCAACACGTTGCACATCGCTGCATTCGGCATGTCACAAAGGCTCTGTACGCCAGCAAAAATTAACTTCATAAAGTTCCCAATGAGCAGGGACATCCAGATTGAGCGGGCATTTGGGTTTGGCAGAATTGCGGGCTTCCCGAGGGTTCAAGGAGCCATTGACTGCACACACGTGGCCTTGTAAGCACCATTGCACAACGCAGATGTATTCAGAAATCAAAAGGGATGCCACTCCCTAAACGTGTAGCTGGTGTTCGACCACACTCACCACATTCTCACAGTGAATGCCCGCTATCCAGGGAGCGCACATGATGCTTTCATCTTGCCTGAGAGCAATGTCTCACAAATGTTTCAGCAACAAAGGGAAGGGTGCGGCTGGCTGCTCGGGGTCAAAGGATACGGCCTGGCCACCTGGCTCATGACCCCTCTTCACCATCCCACCACAGCAGCGCTACAATGAGAGCCATGCAGTTACCCATAACATCATCAAACAGACAATTGGGGTGTTCAAGCAGCGAGTCCGATGCCTGGAATACTCTAGAGGCAGCCTTCAATACTTCCCTTAACTGGTCTCTGAATTCATTGTCATGTGCTGCATACTGCACAACTTGGTCATCATGAAGGGCCAGGCATTGCCAGTGGGGATCGCAGGCCCACCTCAGGAGGAGGGGGACAATGATACTAAGCCTGGCGAGACCCCGATTGCACAGCCATACCATCCACGGGGGAGGCCACTTCCAGATGTTGCCGAACCAAGAGCTGCACATCGCCAGCTCATAATGGAGGAATTGCTTGAAAGGAGGAAGCCGAGGGATGCAGCTAACACTGCCATGCTATGTGTCACTATAAAGGCACATCTCCAGTGAACTTTGGAATGATACTCATGACACCAATGGCAAACAGTCAAAGTGAAAATTTACTCCCACAAAGTAACAAACAGTCGCCCCCCCCCAACAAAACAAAACAGTTCAGTAAACAGCCTTCTGCTGCAAAGCACTCAAGAACAATGCATTTGATTACTTCAACTGAACTATTTACAAGCGTCATCACAATACACGAGGGCGTCTACACAGTGTTCTCAGATTCCTTAAAGGCACTTGCCCTGAGCTTTACCACCACTTCCTTTCATCCCCCTTCCACGCCTGCTGCACCTCCTCAGTGGCTGCAGCAAGGCTGCTTGAGGGCTGCTGTGTTATTGGGCTAGACAGTGCAGTCAGCCTAGGACAACGGCCTGGACCAGCTCTGGCCCAGCTACGGACTGCTGCGGCTCAGCAGTCTCTGATGCCTCGGATGTGGACCACATAAGGTGTATGGTGGGAGAGTCAGTGGTGGGAGCCGGAATGCTGTCATGTTGAGGAAGGACTGCACCTTCCATTTCCTGGGGACCAGTGACACTCACACAGGACTGGGCCTCAGCCTCTGGAGCACGATGTGACACCACAACTTGCTGGTCTGCTTCGGCACCGTCACTTCACTGTCGGACCGTGGGGAAGACAGAGAGGATGGCATCAGTCAGCGATCGCATGACATCATCAAGCTGCAGCGTAGCTTGTGCCTGTGATGCGATCGCTGCTGTGACCTCACCCATGGCACGCGCCACACACTCTGGAATGCCACTGTTGCTGCTGGAGGCCACCTACCTCTGTGAGTGGGCAAGGATGGCCTTGCTGGAGTTCTCAGATGCACAGACAATGCGTGAGGCGACCTCCGCAACACTCACAGCAAGTTTGTCGCTCTCTGGGGGATCCTACCCAATGCACCCATGAGCTGCAGTGCATTTTCGAGTTCTCTCTGGACATTGCCACCAAGTCCTCATCCACGTCTGCCTGCTCTTCAGCAGGGCTACTGTGCCGACTCACCCTCCGGGGAGCTGGCCTCCGAGCTTCCCTTCCTGCTCGACGTCCCAGATGTTGTACCCGCAGACGGTGTGACTGTTGGACTGTAAAATTCAGCAAGCATACTTTCATCCCCTCCATCATCTCCCCCGTGGCCAGATGTAGATGCCTCACGGGAAGGTTGCCGCACTTGTGGCTGGTCATCTGTAAGCATAAAACAACAGACGTGTGGTTAGCAGCAGGAGAGGGGGGGCAGGTTGATAGCAGGAAGGTGGCATTGGACATATATATCTAAAGGGGCTAGGCCACTTCATATTAAGGGTCAAGGAAGTCACATCAGTCACAAGTTCCATTCACATACCCTCACTACCCAAAGGGGGCTCAGCATCGACCCCGGCCACTGTGCAAACTTGGGTGCCCATGAGGGCCGAGTCTCGCTGCTCCACCTCGGTGAGCTCCAGCAGCTCCGGCTGTCCGCCTCCTGTTCGTCGTTGCTCCCTTCTGTTATGGGAGAGCTTGGCCTGCAATAAGAGCAAGAAGGAGGGTTTAGTAAGGATCCACCTCCTGTTATTCCACAAGTGCCTTCTGTATGGATGTGCAAGCTGCCACTGTGTGGATGTGCAAATGTCTTCAGTTTAATCTGTGTGGCTGGTGACTGAGGTTTTTCAAAGATTGGGAGGAGGTGAGAGGCAGGTAGCATAGTGGCTCAGGGTGATGTTTGAGAAACGCATATCAACAATGGGAGTGGAGTGTGAGGAGGATTGACAATGATTAGGGTGAAAGAGGGTATGTGCATCCTGAATACAAAGGCAATGGCTGGAGAAGTGAGCATCCAGCTTTCTGCTGCATTCTACAACCCTCATCATCATCATAGACAGTCCATCGGAATCGAGGAAGACTTGTTTCCACTCTTAAAATGAGTTCTTTAGTGGCTGAACAGTCCAATACGAGAACCACAGTCCCTGTCACAGGTGGGACAGATAGTCATTGAGGGAAGGGTGGGTGGGACTGGATTGCCGCACGCTCTTTCCGCTGCCTGCACTTGATTTCTGCATGCTCTCGGCGATGAGACTCGAGGTGCTCAGCGCCCTCCCGAATGCACTTCCTCCACTTAGGACGGTCTTTGGCCAGGGACTCCCAGGTGTCAGTGGGGATGTCGCATTTTATCAGGGAGACTTTGAGGGTGTCTACAACCCACACCATTGCCTGCAACACATTGAGAAGGGGCTGCTCCATCAAAGACTTAACATTATGTGAGACATTGATCTTGCAATTATGGCAGGCCTACATAAATGTGAAGGGTACTCACCCTGCCGACCCTCATGAGGTCATTGAACTTCTTGCAGCATTGTGTGCCAGTTCTGGCCACCGTGTCTGCCACTGACACCTCCTGTGCAATCTTCCTCCAGATTCTTTTAAATATGCTGGGCAACAGCCTCCCTCTCCCAACCAGATGGAGTGCAGGCCACCTCCTTTCAATGGCCTGCACTGAGGCCTTAGTAGCCGCTGGAGAGAATCATCTGGCACGCTGCCTGCTCTCTTACTGCACCATTTCTGCCTCTGTGTCTGAAGTGGGTGGGGTCATCTGCGCATGTGCGCAGGAAACCACCGCGCCCTAAATTTCCACCCGGGAAAATGGAAATGCCTCTGCGCATGCACCAAATATCGAACTTTTTTAACGCACGATTTTCAGCTGGGGCGCAAAAGCTTCCTTGTGTAACGCCTGGTTTTGCACCCCCGATCATGGAACCTCGAAGGTGCAAACTTTATTCAGGCAGTATCAGGACACCGCCATTACCGACCCAAAGTCACAAAAGCCGAAAATCCAGCCCAAAAGATATGTTTTATGTTTTAGTGTTGGTGTGTCAAAGAACGGCAGACCTTTGGCTCAAAGCTATAAAAGGCAAAGTGGCAGAAAAGAAAATTATGGAGTTGTGGGTGCATGCAGAGAGTCTCAGCATGTGTGTGCCTGACAACCATGAGTTTCTGGTTTCAAATGTTTATGGGAAATATGTTTGATTAGTTTATGAAAGATACCATTCCAGCACATACTGAATTACCTCGCATGTTGCCCAAAACTGGGCTCCTACAGCTTAAAAAATTAATCAATTATGTCTATCCTGTATTTCCAAGTTTCCAGTTTAATATTCGTAGTAGCTTCACAAAATTTGCATGTACATTCAGGAATAAAGAATCTTTTGTCAGCGGCTTCAATTACTTCTCAAATTCTTCTTTACAAATGGAAATACATTCCTTCTACCAATTGCTGATCAAACAATTAATGGAGCTTCATGCTGGTATCCAGGAGCTCAAAGTAGAATGCAGCAACTTCAGTGACACAGACTCAGAACGTGACTTGTTAATGGACAGCTTCCTCTCAAACTCTCGTGATCACTTCACCAATCTTTTCTCATCCACTGCATCCTTCTGTCACACATCAGCAAATAGAACATCCTCAAGAAGGAATGCTATACCTTAAACATCCCATTGACAAAGGGGCCTAGGCATGCTTTTTAGTGACTATGAACAGATTAAATCACTACTATCAAGGATTAGTTCATTATATGTTCAATAGTTACTTTTAAGAGATACTTTGCAATCTGTTCTGTATGGATGTCCATTCAATAGTCATTCGGATATGTGCCGATGCTGACCTCACAGTGACTGAATGCAAAGTAATGTTGAAGCAAAGCCTGCATGTTTTAGCTAGTCTGTATTAACTAGGATACTCTAATTAGATTCAAGGCATGTGGACAAACCACTGCTGCTCTGCATTCAGTGTGTAGCACAGCCCAGGCTGATTGATTCTGAGGTTCACAAAGCAACACAGAAATCCTGTACTGTTTCTGTAACTGAACCACCCAAAACACTGCTGTAGAACACGAGGAAGGAAATGTTTCCACAAAATCTTTCATTTCGCTTTGCTTGTGTTAGATTTCACTATGTAACAATATAAAATGAATAGTAATGGGAAATTTGCAAAGCAGGAGCTTAGAAAAAGTCACTTGGTTTTCTTATGTAGGTTCCAGCTACAAGACAATTAATATTAAATAGTTTGTAGCTTCCAGTGTTTTTTTGGTCACCAATTTAGCTTCAAAACACACTCTTGTCAATAACTCTTGTTTATTGATTGAAGAAAGCTGCGGACTGCAGGAAGAAAAATGGCAAATGGAATTCAATCTGGATAAGTGTGAAGTAATGCATTTGGGGAGGTCCAAAAAGGCAAGGGAATACACATTAAATGGTACGACACTGAAAAGTGTAGAGGATTAAAAGGACCTTGGCGTGCAGGTCCACAGATCCCTGAAGGTAGCAGGCCAGGTAAATAGAATACTTGCTTTTATTAGTCGAGGCATGGAAGAGCAAGGAGGTTATGCTTGAACTGCATAAAACATTGGTTAGGCCGCAGCTGGAATACTGCGTGCAGTTCTGGTCACCACATTACAGGAAAGATGTGATTGCACTGGAAAAGGTGCAGAGGAGATTTGCAAGAATGTTGCCTGGACTGGAGAAGTTTGGCTATGAGGAAAGATTGGAGATGCTGGGTCTGTTTTCTTTGGAACAGAGGCAGCTGAGGGGAGACCTTATTGAGGTGTATAAAATTATGAGGGGCCTGGATAGAGTGAATAGGAAGGACCTGTTTCCCTTGGCAGAGGGGTCAACAACCAGGGGGCATAGATTTAAAGTAATTGGGGGGAGGTTTAGAGGAGATATGAGGGGAAATTTCTTCACCCAGAGGGTGGTGGGGGTCTGGAACTCACTGCCTGAAAGGATGGTAGAGGCAGAAACCCTCACCACATTTAAAAAATACTTGGATGTGCACTTAAAGTGCCATAACCTACAGGCTACGGGCCAAAAGCTGGAAAGTGGAATTAGGCTGGATAGCTCTCGGTCAGCCGGCGCGGACACAATGGGCCGAAATGGTCTCCTTCCGTGCTGTAAATTTCTATGATTCTATGAAAGTCAATAAATCCCCTGGACCTGATGGCCTACGCATTAGGGCTTTGAACAAGGTGGCTATAGAGATAGTGGATGCATTGGTTGTCATCTTCCAAAATTTCATAGATTCTAGAACGGTCTAGAATGTAACGTCACTATTTAAGAAAGGAGGGAGAGAGAAATCGGGAAACTACAGATCAGTTAACCTGACATCAGTAGCAGGGAGAATGCTAGAATCTATTATTAAGCATGTGGTAACAGGGCACTTAGAAAATAATAACAGGATTGGGCAGAGTCAACATGGATTTATGAAAGGGAAATCACGTTTGACAGATCTGTTAGTTTTTTGAGGTTGCAACTGGCAGAATAGATAAGGGGGAGCCGGTGGATGTGGTGCATTTGGATTTGCAGAAGGCATTCGATAAAATGCCACACAAGAGGTTATTAAACAAAATTAGCACTCATGGGATTGGGGTAAGATACTAGCATGGATTGAGTGTTGGTTCATGGACAGAAAACAGAGAGTAGGAATAAACGGGTAATTTTTGGGTTAGCAGACTGTAACTAGTGGGGTACCGCAAGGATCAAAGATTGGGCCTCAGCTATTCACAATCTACATCAATGATTTGGATGAGGGGACCAAATGTAATATATCCAAGTTTGCTGATCATGCAAAGCTAGGTGGGAATGTAAGTTGTGAGGAGGATGCAATGAGGTTTCAAGGGGATATAGACAAGCTAAGTGAGTGGGCAAGAACATGGCAAATGGAATATGATGTGGAGAAATAGAAACATAGAAACATAGAAAATAGGTGCAGGAGTAGGCCATTCGGCCCTTCGAGCCTGCATCGCCATTCAATGAGTTCATGGCTGAACATGCAACTTCAGTACCCCATTCCTGCTTTCTCACCATACCCCTTGATCCCCCTAGTAGTAAGGATTACATCTAACTCCTTTTTGAATATATTTAGTGAATTGGCCTCAACAACTTTCTGTGGTAGAGAATTCCACAGGTTCACCACTCTCTGGGTGAAGAAGTTTCTCCTCCTCTCGGTCCGAAATGGCTTTCCCCTTATCCTTAGACTGTGACCCCGGTTCTGGACTTCCCCAACATTGGGAACATTCTTCCTGCATCTAACCTGTCTAAACCCATCAGAATTTTAAACGTTTCTATGAGATCCCCTCTCATTCTTCTGAACTCCAGTGAATACAAGCCCAGTTGGTCCAGTCTTTCTTGATATGTCAGTCCCGCCATCCCGGGAATCAGTCTGGTGAACCTTCGCTGCACTCTCTCAATAGCAAGAATGTCCTTCCTCAAGTTAGGAGACCAAAACTGTACACAATACTCCAGGTGTGACCTCACCAAGGCCCTGTACAACTGTAGTAACACCTCCCTGCCCCTGTACTCAAATCCCCTTGCTATGAATGCCAACATGCCATTTGCTTTCTTAACCACCTGCTGTACCTGCATGCCAACCTTCAATGACTGATGTACCATGACACCCAGGTGTCTTTGCACCTCCCCTTTTTCTAATCTGTCACTATTCAGATAATAGTCTGTCTCTCTGTTTTTACCACCAAAGTGGATAACCTCACATTTATCCACATTATACTTCATCTGCCATGCATTTGCCCACTCAACTAACCTATCCAAGTCACTCTGCAGCCTCATAGCATCCTCCTCGCAGCTCACACTGCCACCCAACTTAGTGTCATCCGCAAATTTGGAGATACTACATTTAATCCCCTCGTCTAAATCATTAATGTACAATGTAAACAGCTGGAGCCCCAGCACGGAACCTTGCGGTACCCCACTAGTCACTGCCTGCCATTCTGAAAAGTACCCATTTACTCCTACTCTTTGCTTCCTGTCCGACAACCAGTTCTCAATCCACGACAGCACACTACCCCCCAATCCCATGTGCTTTAACTTTGCACAGTAATCTCTTGTGTGGGACCTTGTCGAAATCCTTCTGAAAGTCCAAATACACCACATCAACTGGTTCTCCCTTGTCCACTCTACTGGAAACATCCTCAAAAAATTCCAGAAGATTTGTCAAGCATGATTTCCCTTTCACAAATCCATGCTGACTTGGACCTATCATGTCACCTCTTTCCAAATGCGCTGCTATGACATCCTTAATAATTGATTCCATCATTTTACCCACTACCGATGTCAGGCTGACCGGTCTATAATTCTCTGTTTTCTCTCTCCCTCCTTTTTTAAAAAGTGGGGTTACATTGGCTAACCTTCACTCCATAGGAACTGATCCAGAGTCTATGGAATGTTGGAAAATGACTGTCAATTCATCCGCTATTTCCAAGGCCACCGCCTTAAGTACTCTGAGATGCATCAGGCCCTGGGGATTTATCGGCCTTCAATCCCATCAATTTCGCCAACACAATTTCACGACTAATAAGGATTTCCCTCAGTTCCTCCTTCTTACTAGACCCTCTGACCCCTTTTATATCCGGAAGGTTGTTTGTGTCCTCCTTAGTGAATACCGAACCAAAGTACTTGTTCAATTGGTCTGCCATTTCTTTGTTCCCCATTATGACTTCCCCTGATTCTGACTGCAGGGGACCTACATTTGTCTTTACTAACCTTTTTCTCTTTGCATATCTATAGAAGCTTTTGCAGTCCATTTTAATGTTCCCTGCAAGCTTCCTCTCGTACTCTATTTTCCCTGCCCTAATGAAACCCTTTGTCCTCCTCTGCTGAGTTCTAAATTTCTCCCAGTCCCCGGGTTCGCTGCTATTTCTGGCCAGTTTGTATGCCACTTCCTTGGCTTTAATACTATCCCTGATTTCCCTTGATAGCCACGGTTGAGCCACCTTCCCTTTTTTATTTTTACGCAATGCAGGGATGTACAGTTGTTGTAGTTCATCCATGCGGTCTCTAAATGTCTGCCATTGCCCATCCACTGTCAACCCCTTAAGTATCATTCACCAATCTATCCTAGCCAATTCACGCCTCATACCTTCAAAGTTACTCTTCTTTAAGTTTTGGACCATGGTCTCTGATTTAACTGTTTCATTCTCCATCCTAATGTAGAATTCCACCATATTATGGTCACTCTTCCCCAAGGGGCCTCGGACAACGAGATTGCTAATTAATCCTCTCTCATTACACAACACCCAGTCTAAGATGGCCTCCCCCCTATTTGGTTCCTCGACATATTGGTCTGGAAAACCATCCCTTATGCACTCCAGGAAATCCTCCTCCACCGTATTGCTTCCAGTTTGGTTAGCCCAATCTATATGCATATTAAAGTCACCCATGATAACTGCTGCACCTTTATTGCATGCACCCCTAATTTCCTGTTTGATGCCCTCCCTAACATCACTACTACTGCTTGAAGTTATCCACTTTGGTAGGAAAAATAGAAAAGCAGAGTATTTTTTAATGGTGAGAGATTGGGAAATGTTGGCCTGCGTGTCCATGTACACGAATCACAGAAAGTTAACATGCAAGTATAGCAAGCAATTAAGAAAGCAAATGGTATGTTGGCCTTTATTTCAAGAGGATTTGAGTACAAGAGTAGAAATGTCTTCCTGCAATTATATAGGGCCCTGGTGAGACCACACCTGGAGTATTGTGTACAGTTTTGCACTCCTTACCTAAGAAGGATATACTTGCCATTAAGGGAGTGCAACGAAAGTTCACTAGACTGATTCCTGGGATGGGTGGATTGTCTGATGAAGAGAGATTGAGTAGGCTAGGCCTATATTCTCTAGAGTTTAGAAGAATGAGAGGTGATCGCATTGAAACATATAAAATTCATATTGGGCTTGACATGGTAGATGCAGGGAGGATGTTTCCCCCTGGCTGGGCAGTCTAGAACCAGGGGTCACAGTCTCAGAATAAGGGGTCGGACACTTAGGTCTGAGATAAGAAGAAATTTATTCACTCAGAGAGTGGTGAATCTTTGAATTCTCTACCCCAGAGTGCTGTGGAGGCTCCGTCATTGAGTGTATTCAAGAGAGAGATCGATAGATTTGGGGATATTAAAGGAATCAAGGAAAATGGTCCACATTGTCCAAGGCCTCGTCATGGATCTTGATAATCGGGGGGCAGGGGCTGGTTCGTAGAGAACCTTTCTCTTATGGATGTTTAGTGTAAGGCCTATACTCTTGTACGCTTCCATGAAGGTATTTACGATGGTTTGGAGTTCGACCTCCGAGTGTGCGCAAATGTAAGTGTCGTCTGCCTACTGTAATTCAATGACATAGGATGGGACGACTTTGGATCTGGACTGGAGGCGGCGGAGGTTGAACAGTTTCCCGTATGTTCTTTAGACTAGCTCCACTCCAGCAGGGAACTTATTGAGGGTGAGATGGAGCATTGGCAGCAAGGAATATCGAGAAGAGTGTTGGTGCGATGACATAGACTTGCTTGACCCCGGTCCACACGTATATTGGATCTATGATGGATCCATTGGTCAGGATCACGGCTTGCATGTTATCGTGAAGCAGGTGGAGGATCGTGACGAACATATGAGGGCAGCCGAATTTGAGGAGGCCACTCCATAATTCCTCCTGGTTGACAGTGTCGAAGGTCTTTGTGAGGTCAAAGAAGGCCATGTACAGAAGCTGGTGCTGCTCCCTACATTTTTCTTGAATTTGAGACGCGGTAAAGATCATGTCCTTAGTGGGCAGAACCCACATTGCGACCCTGGGAGGAGCTGTCAACAAGGGCAGACATCGATGACGAAGTCCAACATCGCCTTCAGTGTGCCAGTGCAGCCTTCGGTCGCCGAGGAAGAGAATGTTTGAAGACCGGGACCTCAAACCTGGCACCAAGCTCATGGTCTACAGAGCAATAATGATACCCTCCTTACTATATGCTCCAGAGATGTGGACTATGTACAGCAGGCACCTCAAAGCACTGGAGAAGTACCACCAACGCTGCCTTCGCAAGATCCTGCAAATCCATCGGCAGGATAGGCGCACCAACGACAATTTTCTTGCTTAGGCCAACATTGTCAGCATCGAAGCACTGACCATGCTCGATCAGCTTCAATGGATGGGCCACATCGTCTGCATGCCCGAAACTAGACTCCCAAAGCAAGCGCTCTACTCAGAGCTCTGACACGGCATGCGAGCCCCAGGTGGACAGTGGAAATGCTTCAAGGATACCCTCAAAAAGTGCAACATCCCCACCGACACCTGGGAATCCCTGGCCCAAGACTGCTCAAAGTGGAGGACAAGCATCCGCGAAGGCACCGAACACCTCAAGTCGCTTCGCCGGGAGGCATGCGGAAGCCAAACGCAAACAGCGGAAGGAGTGCACGGCAACGCAAGCATCCGTCCCACCCGTCCCTCCAACCACCATCTGCTCCACCTGTGACAGAGACTGTAGGTCCCGCATTAGACTCATCAGTCACCTGAGAACTCATATTAGTGTGGAAGCAAGTCATCCTCGACTCCGAGGGACTGCCTAAGAAGAAGAATCAAGGGATATGGGGATAATGCAGGAAAGTGGAGTTGAGGTAGAAGATCAACCATGATCTAAGAACATAAGAACATAAGAAATAGGAGCAGGAGTAGGCTATATGGCCCCTCGAGCCTGCTCCACCATTCAATAAGATCATGGCTGATCATCGACCTCAACTCCACATTCCCGCCTATTCTCCATTTCCCTTGATTCCCTTATTGATCTTATTGAATGACAGAGCAGACTTGTGGGGTCAGATGGCCTACTCCTGCTCTTATTTCCTATGTTCTTATGATCTTATCAGTTCTCAGCAGCTTGAAGATTTTGTCAACATAGAAACATAGAAAATAGGTGCAGCAGTAGGCCATTCGGCCCTTCGAGCCTGCACCACCATTCAATAAGATCATGGCTGATCATTCACCTCAGTACCCCTTTCCTGCTTTCTCTCCATACCCTTTGATCCCTTTAGCCATAAGGGCCACATCTAACTCCCTCTTGAATACATCTAACGAACTGGCATCAACAACTCTCTGCTGTAGAGAATTCCACAGGTTAACAACTCTCTGAGTGAAGAGGTTTCTCCTTATCTCGGTCCTAAATGGCTTACCCCTTATCCTTAGACTGTGACCCCTGGTTCTGGACTTCCCCAACATCGGGAACATTCTTCCTGCATCTAACCTGTCCAGTCCTATCAGAATTTTATATGTTTCTATGAGATCCTCTCTCATTCTTCTAAACTCCAGTGAATACAGGCCCAGTTGATCCAGACTCTCCTCATATGTCAGTCCTGCTATACCGGGAATCAGTCTGGTGAACCCTCGCTGCACTCCCTCAATAGCAAGAACGTTCTTCCTCAGATTAGGAGATCAAAACTGAACACAATATTCCAGGTGAGGCCTCACCAAAGCCCTGTACAACTGCAGTAAGACCTCCCTGCTCCTATATTCAAATCCCCTAACTATGAAGGCCAACATGCCATTTGCCTTCTTCACCACCTGCTGCACCTGCATGCCAACCTTCAATGACTGATGTACCATGATACCCAGGTCTCATTGCACCTCCCCTTTTCCTAATCTGCCACCATTCAGATAATATTCTGCCTTCATGTTTTTACCACCAAAGTGGATAACCTCACATTTATCCACATTATACTGCATCTGCCATGCATTTGCCCACTCACCTAACTTGTCCAAGTCACCCTGCAGCCTCTTAGCATCCTCCTCACAGCTCACACCACCACCCAGTTTAGTGTCATCTGCAAACTTGGAGATATTACACTCAATTCCTTCATCTAAATCATTGATGTATATTGTAAATAGCTGGGGTTCCAGCACTGAGCCCTGCGGCACCCCACTAGTCACTGCCTGCCATTCTGAAAAGGATCTGTTTATCCCGACTCTCTGCTTCCTGTCTGCTAAACAATTCTCTATCCATGTCAATATATTACCCCCAATACTATGTGCTTTAATTTTGCACACCAATCTCTTGTGTGGGACCTTGTCAAAAGCCTTTTGAAAGTCCAAATACACCACATCCACTGGTTCTCCCTTGTCCTCTCTACTAATTACATCCGCAAAAAATTCTAGAAGATTTGTCAAGCATGATTTCCCTTTCATAAATCCATACAGACTTGGACCGATCCTGTCACTGCTTTCCAAATGCGCTGCTATTTCATCTTTAATCATTGATTCCAGCATTTTCCCCACCACTGATGTCACGCTAATCGGTCTCTAGTTCCCCATTTTCTCTCTCCTTCCTTTTTTAAAAAGTGGTATTACATTAGCTATCCTCAAGTCCATAGGAACTGATCCACAGTCGATAGACTGTTGGAAAATGATTACCAATGCATCCACTATTTCAAGGGCCACTTCCTTATTAACTCTGGGATGCAGACTATCAGGCCCTGGGGATTTATCGGCCTTCAATCCCATCAATTTCCCCAAAAGAATTTCCTGACTAATAAGGATTTCCTTCAGTTCCTCCTTCTCGCTAGACCCTCGGTCCCCTCGTATTTCCGGAAGATTATTTGTGTCTTCCTTTGTGAAGACAGAACCAAAGTATTTGTTCAATTGGTCTGCCATTTCTTTGTTCCCCATTATAAATTCACCTGATCCTGACTGCAAGGGACCTACGTTTGTCTTCACTAATCTTTTTCTCTTCACATATTTATAGGAGCTCTTGCAGTCAGTTTTTATGTTCCCAGCAAGCTTCCTCTCATACTCTATCTTCCCCCTCCTAAGTAAACCCTTTGTCCTCCTCTGCTGAATTCTAAATTTCTCCCAGTCATCAGGTTTGCTGCTTTATCTGGCCAATTTATATGCCTCTTTCTTGGATTTAACACTATCCCTAATTTCCCTTGTTAGCCACGGTTGAGCCAGCTTCCCTGTTTTATTTTTACTCCAGACAGTGATGTACAATTGTTGAAGTTCATCCATGTGATCTTTAAATGTCTGCCATTGCCTATCCACCGTCAACCCTTTAAGTATCATTCGCCAGTCTGGTCTAGCCAATTCACGTCTCATACCATTGAAGTTACCTTTCCTTTTCAGGACCCTAGTCTCTGAATTAACTTTGTCACTCTCCATCTTAATAAAGAATTCTACCATATTATGGTCACTCTTCCACAAGGGGCTTCGCACAACAAGATTGCTAATTAGTCCTTTCTCATTACACATCACCCAGTCAAGGTTGGCCAGCCCTCTAGTTGGTTCCTCAACATATTGGTCAAGAAAACCATCCCTAATATACTCCAGGAAATCCTCCTTCACCGTACTGCTACCAGTTTGGTGAGCCCAATTTATATGTAGATTAAAGTCGCCCATGATAACTGCTGCACGCATCCCTAATTTCTTGTTTGATGCTGTCGCCAACCTCACTACTACTATTTGGTGGTCTGTACACAACTCCCACGAGTGTTTTCTGCCCTTTGGTATTCCGCAGCTTTACCCATACAGATTCCACATCATCCAGGCTAATGTCCTTCTTTACGATTGTGTTAATTTCCTCTTTAATCAGCAACACTACTCCACCTCCTTTTCCTTTCTGTCTATCCTTCCTGAATGTTGAATACCCCTGGATGTTGAGTTCCCAGCCTTGGTCACGCTGGAGCCATGTCTCCATAATCCCAATTATATCATATTCGTTAATAGCTGCTTGCGCAGTTAATTCGTCCACCTTATTATGAATACTCCTCGCATTGAGGCACAAAGCCTTCAACGCAAGACTTTAGTCATAAATCTAATTTCATACTGTACTTTGTCAGTCACAGATCAAGGAAAGGAAGTAGAGATGTGTCACTTTTAACCTAGCTTAAAAAGATGTCACCAATTTATTGTAAGATGCAGTTATACTGATCTCAGATCAATAGCCACAGCATTTATTTGAAACCGGCAGTATCTTGCTTACGGTGCCTGCTGCAATCGGGACTCTGAGCTAGCTCCGCACATATGTGCTCACATATTGCACAGAGCCCTGCTCCCGGCCTTTAAAATGTAAGTGTATCAAGAAACATTTAAATTATTTCTGCGTAAGTTTATAAAGTGTCCAGGAGATCCAAATCCTCCGCATTTTGCAAATCTGGTCTGACACCATACTGGACTTATATTCCACAAGGTATGAAGCCCAAATGTTCTTTCTGGAGACTGGCCAAGATCCAAATCTTTTAGCATTGTTACAAAGCAGAAACCATTTTTCAAAAATGTTAAATTCAAAAGACAAAAGGGAAACATTTGTTCCTCAAAGCATTTAATGGAGTATAGTTAGTCCTATAGAAAGCTGGCACCTGGGAGTGCTGGGATAAGTGAAAACACAGCAGTCCGCTTCACCGTGCAACTGCCATATGTGTCATTAGGCAGCCTAGAGAAAAAGCATGGGAAGAGTCACTTGAAGCAGGCTATATCGGTGTATATAGTCAATTTATATTTTCTGCTTAAAATTTTTTTTTTTTTCTGAAGGAAGTGGGCTCTATCCAGTAGGTTCGAAGTCCATATGCTGGAACTATAGGGGTAGATATTTGTTTGCATCTGAAAGGGTAGACCTGAGGTGCACCCAGTATTTGACCTAGGGTCTCATTTAAATTACACTGGTCGACCCTAGACAGCTCGCTGGTGAAGGGGCTTCTAATAGGTCACATTCAGGGCAACCCAATTTTGCACATCGAAGCATATGCAAAGGGTCTCATGCCTTTTCAGCTGTGGGTTCTGAATACCCATTTTTTTGCCTATACCAATATGGCAGGCTTGACACTTCCAGCTCGTAATGAGCGTGTGCTTCCTGCCTGTCATATTGGAGGCTTAGGTGCGCATTTAGCAACTGAAAAACAGGCACAGCGCTTTTGTGTTTTTAAGTCATGGTTTTCCAGGAAGATTTTAAAAATTGCAGCAATCAAATCTTTAAAGGAAGCAAGAGCAACATTAGTAGCTAGCGTTGCACTGATTTTTTATGTTCAGTTCTGCTGTGCACATCATCATCATCATCATAGGCAGTCCCTCGGAATCGAGGAAGACTTGCTTCCACTCTAAAAATTAGTCCTTAAGTGGCTGAACAATCCAATATGAGAACCACAGTACCTGTCACAGGTGGGACAGATAGTCGTTGAGGAAAAGGGTGGGTGGGACTGGTTTGCTGTATTCTCTTTCCACTCCCTTCACTTGATTGCTGCATGCTCTCGGCGATGAGACTCGAGGTGCTCAGCGCCCTCTCAGATGTACTTCCTCCACTCAGGGGAGTCTTTGGCCAGGGGCTCCCAGGTGTCAATGGGGCTATTACAGGATCTGAAAGATAATTTTCTCAATTAATTATATTGTTGTAGGGCACTTTCAAAGGCAAAGGCACCTGCTGAATATATGTATGCATGTATATATGTTTAAAATGGTAGCCAGATATAAAATGGCTGCCAGGGTCTCCGCAAAGCATTATGGGAATTCAATTAGCCAAGTTAGCTAAGTTTCTGGATAGCTGCTGACACTGCAGTGCCTGGTACCAGGAATGTCTCTAATTAACAACTTCAGAGAAGATACCCTAGCAGAACACTGCAGTGCCTGTTACCAGGAATGTCTCTAATTAACAACTTCAGACAAGATACCCGAGCAGAACACTGCAGTGCCTGGTATCAGGAATGTCTCTAAGATAGGGGGGTCTGGAGAACATCACAAGAGCATGAATCAGCTCCAGCTAAACATGAACCGAGCATGCAGCCCCTGATGCGTAGGAGCCAATTCTATTGGTCCAAAGAAACTTTTATGTAATCTATAATCGTTATAATTGGATTGTGTCCAGCCGACATGGGATGAGTAACTGTAATGAACTGTTGTAAAACATATAAATGTCGATGGATTTCTTTGTTCGGTGGAGTGGAGTGCCTGGAGTTGGACCAGAGACTTCCTCCCCGCCGGCATAATAAAGACCGTTTTGATGTATGGAACCGACCCAGAGTGTCGAGTGATTCTTCCGGCAAAACATTTGCGCTAACATATCGATATATTTTTTTGGCATCTGCTCTGAAATCTCAAACCTCACTTCCTACTCCAACCTCCAGGTCCTCCCCGATCTCCCCTCAGCCCCAGCCACGAACTCCTCACTCCCGACCCCCAACAATACTCCAGACCACCATGATCTTCCTACCCATCCTCCAACAGCCCTCCAATCAGACTCCGAGGCCCAGATGTTCCTCCTCCAGACCCCCACGATCCAACCCAATTACTTACCTGAAAATTGTCGTACGAACCTGTGAGGGCTCCTACCACTGTGCCATCTACATGATAACAAAGTCCGAGCGTGGGTTGTTAGCATTCTGCGGGAAAGGCAACCAAAGATGGATGCTACTGAATTTCTCGGCATCATGTGTGTCTACCTATTTGTAACAAAGACATAAAATGCTGGAAATACAACAGGTCGGTCAGCATCTGTGGAGAGAATATTTTGAACCAGTCTCTTCTTCAGACGTGAACAATGAAAAATGAGCAGGTTTTAAAAAGGAGCAAGAGTCAAGCAAAACACAAAAGGTGGGAAGGAAAAATCTAATTAATGTGCCAAGGACAGAGAGGAAGTATCAGTTGAATGGCTTGAAGCCTGCTTAAGAGAAAAACAAGAAAGTGTTAGATGATGTGAAAGTTTCACTCAGACAATAGAAATAAGCCTTAACAAACAAAGATATGAAAGAAACAAAGAACATGAGTAGCTCAGGTACTGAGTGGTGCTCCCAGGGATGAAGGTGAGAAAATGGGAGAAATCAAAATAAAGAAAGTCCGGTTTGGTCTGACATTGAAACAGAAATTGCTGGCAAATCACACAGGGCCAGTCCCAAAAAGAGGGGAGGGGGAAGCAGCCCAGCACCATGGGAGCAACAGCCACTTCCACACACCACCACACCACCCCACCAACCTACCAGCACTGTATTTTAACAAGCATACCCCTGCCTCCCCCCCACCCCCCACACCCGGATTACTTGCAGTGAGGACATGTACATGGAGTTATTTCCCTATTAACCAAATATCTTTCTTGTACATGCCAGCTTTTGAAATGCACCCATGGCGTGTGTGCTGTAAGAGTTACATATTCGCAAATAAAAAAGTAGCTTGTTAATATATATGAATGGGGAATAATATTCATCCCGAGCAAGTGTGTGTGAAAAAGATGGCAAAGAACCAGCCTAGTTGTTTTTTTCATGTGAAAGATTATGCTATTAATTCTCCAAGGAATCGTGTTTACATTTGTGTTAACATTATTTGAATCAAATGAATAATTTAAATTAGAGAAGGCCACTTTGTTAGAAATATGCCAGGTTAAGGCTATCTCTATTCACTTTAATAATCAGGATCAACTGCAAAACCAATCTGGTGTATATATTGTGTTTAATCAGAGTTTAAGACGGAATATAAAACATTAGTTATATAGCAAAAACATACAACCATAACATGTAGTTGATATCGATTCCAATCGGACAAACGGCTGACGCACGTAAACAGTTCTCTGGTTTAATAACCCTCCCTCTCAACTAGAGCTTCCTTCGGTAAAGCATGGGATCACTCTCAAAGTGTTTAACAAGCAAAACACCTGTTCCGCTCTCCCCTCACATCGTCTGTGACTGCAAGCTTCCGGGAGGTCACATTTAACCTATTTTTAGGGGTGGGCCTGAACCCGGATATTGACAAGACCTTTTGACTTATAGAGGTTCCCCTAAAAAATTAATATCCATAAGACCTCTAGTTCTTTGTCTCGATCCTTGTTTCAAGAACCCGCCTTAGACATGTCTTATGATTCTGGCCATTTGTCATCGTTTATACCTTATCGAGGTCAATTTTCTGTAGAATTCCTTTGATATCTCTCTATTTATTCTAACCCAGAGTTTCTTCCTGTGGAAAACGTTTCATCTATCTTGTCCCTATTCCTTCAATACAAAGCCTAGTCCTTTGAACTATGAGGCTCAAACCAGAGCTTTGTCACCAAAACCAGTCTTTACAATATAGCAAAATGCCTGTGTTTACACTAATTACTACAAACATCCTTTGATTCTAAGCCTTTTCTATACAAATTATCTTCAAGATCCATAAACAAACTCAAGCTTTAACTTGAAAACCACAGTTAATGGTTGTCATAGTGTAAAATACTATAACATCTCAGCAGGGTATCAAGACATTAGCATTTCTGCGCATGATCAATAGACAATTCGTCTCCAGTTCAAAACAATGATTTAAACATAGCATTTGTATCCGTTTTATACATTCGTAACAGTTTTATACATTTTTAGACATCCCTGATTTCTAACAACTTCACAGAAGGAAGCCAAAAAGAGAGAAATTAGACAATAATTTTTAAAACTAAATAAAATCAACTGTGGTTTCTCTCCAGTGATAACACTGACAGTGAGTACCTAAAGGAAGAATTAGCTGGTCCTTGTATCGCTCTCTACCCACATCTCCCAACCCTACTTCCTTCTGTATCTGTCCCTGGAAAAACTCTCTCCCAAATTACTTACAACTGGATTTTCAAAATTTCAACTGTCTAGCTTTTGCCCTCCATTCATCATTACATTTTTGCAGTTACCATACCCTCATCTCCTCCTGTGATGCCCTAGTCCCCATTAAAACCATTACTCTCTCTCTCACCCTGGTTGTTACCCCTGGTATGGCCCTCATCTCCATTCCCTTAAGTCCAAGGGATAAGTCCAAGACTTGAAAGTGTATGGCGGACAACTAGTTTAGCTTTTCATCGCCAGATCTGGCTGGACCACATAAAGCATTATCGGGTCCTGCTCTCCTCTGCCAAAACTGCTCACTATTCCAGGATCATCCTGAAATGCAAAGATAACCCCCAGCTTCTTTTCTCTACTGCAAACCATCTTCTTAAACCCTTCTCCCCTGCCTCCTCCACCCACACCTCCAACAACAAGTGCGAGGAGTTCAGAGACTTCTTTGCCACTAAGAATGAGACCATCCAATCAGCTGCCTCTGTTGCTTCCCTCACTTCCCCGAGCCCACCAGCCCCCTGCCCTGAAGTAGCATCTTCCTCTAGTTTCTCTCCTATCTCCCCTCATGCCTTCTCTGAGCTTATCTTGTCCATAAGATCCACCTCCTGCTCCCTCGACTCTTTTCCCACTAAATTGCTGACCACCTAACTGCCCTTCCTGGCGCCCATGTTAGTTGATATTGTTAATGGTTCTCTCTCCTCAAGTACTGTCACCCTCCCCTTCAAATCTGTGGGCATAGAATCATAGAAATTTACAGCATGGAAAGAGACCATTTTGGTCCATCGTGCCCACATTGGCCAACAAAGAGCTATCCAGCCTAATCCCACTTCAAGCTCTTGGTACGTAGCCCTGTAGATTACAGCACTTCAAGTGCACATCCAAGTACTTGTTAAATGTGATGAGGGTTTCTGTCTTTACCACTTTTTCAGGCAGTGAGTGCCAGACACCCACCACCCTCTGGGTGAAAAAAAGGCCCCTCAAATCCCCTCTAAATCTATGCCCCTGGTTGTTGACTTCCTGCTAAGGAAAATAGGTCCTTTCTATCCACTCTATCTAGGCTCCTCATAGTTTTTAACACCTCAATAAGGTCTCCCCTCAGCCTGTTCCAAAGAAAACAAACCCAGCCTATCCAATCTTTTCTCATAGCTAAAATTCTCCAGTCCAGGTAACATCCTCGTAAATCCCCCCTGTACCCTCTCTAGTGCAATCACATCATTCCTGTAATGTGGTGACCAGAACTGCACGCAGTACTCTAGCTGTGGCCTAACTAGTGTTGTATACAGTTCAAGCATAACTTCCCTACTCTTGTATTCTAAGCCTCGGCTAATAAAGGCAAGTATTCTGTATGCCTTCTTAATTAACTTATCTACCTGGCCTGCTACCTTCAGGGATCTGTGGACATGCACTCCAAGATCCCTTTGTTCCTCTACACTTCTCAGTGTCCTACCATTTAATGTGTATTCCCTTGCCTTGTTAGACCTCCCCAAATGCATTACTTCACACTTCTCCGGATTGAATTCCATTTGCCACTGTTCTGCCCACCTGATCAGTTCATTGATATCTTCCTGCAGTCTACAGCTTTCTTCTTCATTATCAACCACACAGCCAATTTTTGTATCATCTGCAAACTTCTTAATCATAACCCCTACAATCACATCTAAATCATTGATATATACCACAAAAAGCAAGGGACCTAGTACTGAGCCCTGCGAACCCCACACGAAACAGCCTTCCAGTCACAAAAACACTCATCAACCATTACCCTTTGCTTCCTGCCTCTGAACCAATTTTGGATCCAACTTGCCACTTTGCCTTGGATCCCATGAGCTTTTACTTCCGTGACCAGTTTGCCATGTAGGACCTTACCAAAAGTCTTGCTAAAATCCATATACACTACATCATATGCACTACCTACATCGACCCTCCTTGTTACCTCCTCAAAAAATTCAACCAAGATAGTCAGACATGACCTTCCCTTAACAAATCCATGCTGACCATCCTTGATTAATCCGTGTCTTTCTAAATGAAGATTTATCCTGTCCCTCAGAATTTTTTCCAATAATTCACCCACCACCGAGGTTCGGCTGACTGGCCTGTAATTACTCGGTCTATCCCTTTTTCCCTTTTTAAACAAAGGTACAACATTAGCAGTCCACCAGTCCACCCTGGTCATATCCCCTCTCCTCAAAAAAAACAACCATTGACCCCTCTGTCATTGATAACCCTGCCCCACCTCCAACATCCCTTTCCTCTCCAAAGTTCTGGAATACACTGTCGCTTCCCAAATCATTAACCAACTTGCCCAGAGCTCTTTCTTTGAATCCCTCCAATCAGGTTTCCGCCCCAGACATTGAACCGAAATGGTTCTTATCAAAGTCACAAATAACATCCTATGTGGCTGGACAAAGGCAAACTATCCTTCCTCATCTTTCTCAAGCTGTCTGCAACCTTTGACATGGTTGATCACACCATCCTCCCCCAAAGCCTCTCCTCCGTTGTCCAGCTGGGTGGGACTGCCCTTATCTTGTTCCATTCTTATCTGTCCAGTCATAGCCAGAGACTCACCTGCAATGGCTTCTCTTCCCGCTCCCGTACCATTACTTCTGGTGACCCCCAAGGATCTATCCTTGGCGCCCTCCTATTTCTCATCAATATATTGTTCCTCAAACAATCCGAAAACACAACATCAGGTTCCACATTTAGGCTGACAACACCCGGCTCTACCTCACCACCACCACTCTCGACACTTCCATGGGCTCTAAATTGTCAGACTGCTTGTCCGACGTCCGGTACTGGATGAACAGAAATTTCCTCCAACTAAATATTGGGAAAGAAAGAAATATGAGACCACATATCCATGCCATCACCAAGAGCGCCTACTTCCAGCTCCGTAACATCACCCAATATCACTGCTGCCTTAGCTCATCTCTGCTGAAACCCTCGTCCATGCCTTTGTTTCCACTAGACTTGACTTTTCTTTTGCACTCTTGGTTGGCCTCTCATCCTCCACCTTCCATAAACGTATGCTCATCCAAAACTCTGCTGCCTGTATCCTAACTCATTAAGTTCCATTGTGCTTGCTGACCTATATTGGCTTCCGGTTAAGCAATGCCTCGTTTTTAAAATTCTGATTCTTGTTTTCAAAACCCTTTTAATGCTTGCCCCTCCCTATATCTGTAACCTCCTCCAGCCCTACAACCCTCTGAGATATCTACATTCCCCCAATACTGGCCTCTTTCGCAACCACAATTTTAATGGCCCCAGCATTGGCGACCGTGTTTTCAGCTGCCGAGGCCCAAAGCTCTGGAATTCTCTCCCTAAACCTTTCCGCCTCTCTACCACTGTCTCCTCCTTTAAGACTGTTATGTCCTTGGATGCTCTAATAATGACTCCATGAGGCAATGTGTTGTATTTGAACTGTAGTGACCTTAGTCCTTTATTTTTTAACTCCAGAGTGAGGATCACACCTGGTGGCCTGCCTTTTATACTAGGCCAGGCACACCTGTACAGATAACCTACAAGTCTCCCACCGCTGTGCCCTCTGGTGGCACACCTTGTGATAGTACAAACAGTAGCCATGTAGGGTACATGACGTCACTTTCCCCTGAGCCTTTAGTGCAAATCGCCTCTGCATTGACTGTGCTCTGGGCTTAGCTCTATATGGGCTCTATCTGGTTGACCCTTGACAGGTCGTTTCAATCTTGGGTAAGTGATTGGTGCAGTAGAGTGCTGGTGGTTGCTATTTGTCCCTGACCACTCCATTCTCCCTCCACCCCCCTCCCCCCCCTCGACATGTAGATTATGCCGGAGGCGCATTGCATTCATATATATTCAAGTTCAGAAAACAAGTTTGCATTGCATTTGTGGTTCCGTTGTGAGACAAGTACGTTAGACTGATGAGATACATTGCGGTGACTGGTGCATAAGGACAAACTAGTTCCAGAACTGCTGGATGGTGTCCCTGCAGTCTGGTGGCGGCACGGTGCCCAGTGCTGGCAGTGGGAACCCAGTTGGCTCAAGTTGCCTGCTCTTGGGGCTGTTGCCGTGGTTCCTAGCATCAGGCAGGTTCACAGATGCCTGTGACCTCCCTGTCCTTTCTTTACATCCTGGGTCATTGCTGCTCCCTGAGGAGCTGTCGTCTAGCAGTGCACAGGGAACTGCTGACTCGCCGGTCTGGACGTTGTTTGGTTTGGGATCCTGGCTGGTCCCGATCCCCTTTAGGGGGACTGTAGTGGGTGACCCTTCGTTTCCGAGTATGGCATTGGTGACAATGGGGTCTGGGGGCTGCGCCTTAGCACAGTTTGCTCTTTCAGGCTCGTGGCGATTGGTGCCATTAGGTGCCTAAGAGATGGAGCCGATCAGGGGCAGGGTATGGTGCTGTTGCCCTCCTGAGATCGCTTGCTCTGTAGCTCGTGAGTATTGGCTGCTCGTGGCCACACTCCATGGTGCATAACTCTGGTCCCAGGGACGCAGGCTACAGCATTGGGTAGCTCGCTGGACCTGTGTGCTCCCGATGGGTGTCTGCCCGCTGCATTGGCTGCATGCAGTTGAAATCCTACATCGCACAATGTTTCATTACTTATGGTGGATAGTCTGTAGCTCCGATCGCGATCGCGCAACTTTTCCTCACTGGTTGCATGTACACAATTCTGATCATCAATTACACACTTTATATGATCGCGCGACTTTTCCTTGCTTATTGCATGTACACAACTCTGATCATCAGTTACACATTTTGGGCTCAATTTTGCCCAACCCTTTTGTTCGGCGCACTTACCTTAAGTGTGCCGACTTTGCGTGCTGGAAAAGGTGCCGGAAAAAAGTCACTCCATCCTGGCCGCTCTTCCGAGTCCCCGGAATCCCAGTGTGACGTGCATTGTGAAGTGAAGGGCAAAGTAACAGGCCAGCGCCGAAAACAGTGCCAGCACCTGCGTGCACGCGCAGTGAAGTCTGCGCACATGCTCCTGCCCTCCCAGGGTGTCCTGTGGGCTGTGAGCAGGGCCCGATGCTCGCAGCCTCTATCCCCGACTGAACGTTCGCCCCGATCTCACCGCACCCTATCCCCGGCCGAGTGGCCTCCCGCACCGGCCGGCCGGCTCGCTGACTTCCCGGGCCGAGGTAGGACTTCAGTTTTATTTTTTATTTATTGATGGTTGTGCTTGAGAGTTTTGATTGGGGGTGGCAGGAGGAGAGTTTTGGGGGGGGCGGGGGGGTGAGTAGAAAGAGTGTTTTGGGTTGGGGGGGAGAAAGTGTTTTGCGGCGGGGGGGTGAAAAAGAGTATTTTGATGGGGGGGTACTTTTTTAAAAAAAACTTGATTCTGGCATAAAGGTAGGACTTTTATTTTTTATTTGTTATTGATTGATTGCTTATTACTTTTTGGCCTTTGTTTAGTGCTTTGAAAGTCTTGGTGCTTTAAATGTACTAACCTGTGCCGATTTCTTAACTGCCCGCAAGGTTTTTCAGAACTGGCCACATACGCTGACCTAAGTCGATTTGGAGTAAGGTTTAGCTGGCCAAAGTGGCATAAAAGGCCAAAACTGGCGTAAGTGTCTGGGAACGCCCCCTTTTGAAAAGAAAAACGAACTAAAATAAATCGTATCTAACTGACTTATTCTGGAGCAAATTTTGGGAGGAAAATGGCATTTTTTAACTTACGCCAGAAAAAACAACTTACTCCAAAATATTGATGCAGTCATGGCCAAAATTGGGCCCATAATCTCTAACTTACAGTTGCTATTACATTGCTTGAGTGTATAGAACTGTCCCTTTAAGTGTGGTGGGTTGCAGGCCTCCTTTAAGAGAGCCTTGCTATCGTTACCCCAATCCTCTTCTCCGTTTGGTGCCACGTGTTGCTCCATCAGCGCTGTACCTCGTGGTCGGGCCGCGGCCATCTTTTTCTCAGCGCCTCACCTCGTGGTTTGGGCGCCATCTTTCCTCCATCCATGATGTTGACTGCGGTGATCCTCTTCTCCCCGGGTTCTGCCACCGAAGCTGGGAAGTCGCCTTTGGATCCAATTTTCTTCCTCCAGAGTCCTGCCACTAGAGCCTGGAAGGTGCGTTCAGGTCGTCTCAGCTGGATCATCTCTACGCAGTCATGCTGAGCGGTCTGTGCCTCGGGTGCCGTGCTGGTCTGCTCTCTGGTGCCGAGTCCACCCTCAAGTGAAGGCTTGCTGTGTCTCTGAATGCAGAGGACGTCGATTGCTGGAGGGGTGAAGTCTTCCCACTTAGAAACATAGAAACATAGAAAATAGGTGCAGGAGTAGGCCATTCGGACCTTCAAGCCTGCACCACCATTCAATAAGATCATGGCTGATCATTCACCACAGTACCCCTTTCCTGCTTTCTCTCCATACTTCTTGATCCCTTTAGCCATAAGGGCCATATCTAACTCCATCTTGAATATATCCAATGAACTGGCATCAACAACTCTCTGCGGTAGGGAATTCCATAGGTTAACAACTCTCTGAGTGAAGAAGTTTCTCCTCATCTCAGTCTTAAATGGCTTACCCCTTATCCTTAGACTATGTCCCCTGGTTCTGGACTTCCCCAACTCAGGAACATTCTTCCTGCATCTAACCTGTCCAGTCCCATCAAAATGTTATATATTTCTATGAGATCCCCTCTCATCCTTCTAAACTCCAGTGAATACAGGCCCAGTCGATCCAGTCTCTCCTCATATGTCAGTCCTGCCATCCCGGGAATGGATTTTCCAATGGATCTTCTCTATCCACCTTTTTCCAAGTAGCGTTGGTCCATCACCTGCAACAATCCACAGAGGCAACTTGTGCACACGCCATCATAGAGTACCTTTACATTCGCACTACCAACAACTGGGATAAGTTCATCGGTGTAGGTGCGCAGCTTTGCCTGAACTGGGACCACTTGGGCTGTTCAGCTTGATTGTCTCATAGCCTCTCAAAGGCTTCTTGGTTCATTACTGACTGGCTTCCATGAAGACTGGAACGCCATCTATCTCGACTTCCATCCTCAACGGGGAACACTCGGTGGTGCAGGTAAACATGCTGTACACCTCATCGTGGGGCTGAGCTGCCTCTCTGCCTATCGTTTCGTAAGCGCGCTGAATTCACGGCCATCTGCAGACTCTTCGTTGACACAGTGAGTCATATTTCTCTTACATATTCGCTGGGGGTGGCCCTTTGTGCTGCAGTCCTTGCATACATAGTCTTCAAAGCGGCACTAGTGAGCTGTGTGATTCCCTCCACAACGTCAGCATGGTGCTACTCGATTAGCCCCCCTCAGCAGACTCTGAGTTAAGGGACTTGGGGCCCTGTTCTCTCTCCCCTGAGAGGGTTCGCGTGCGACAGTCCAGCCTCTAAAAGGCGCCACTCTGTGCACAGTACCGGCCGGTTTTGAGTCCTGAGGGTGAGTCATCTGCCTAGAACTGCAGGTTGAGGTCGTGAATGCCTGGCTCACAGAGATGGCCTTCTGCAGTGTGACTGTGATATCCGCCGACAGTAGCTTATGAAGAAGGCCCTCATGGCTGATTCTAATGACAAAAATGTCCCGCAGCGCTTCATTGGTGTGGTTGGCGAAATCACACGGTGCCGCCAGCCTCCTGAGGTCTGCGGCGTACTTCGTGATTTCCTGGCCTTCAGGCCGTCGATGGGTGTAGAACCAGTGTCTGGCTGTGAGGATGCTCTCCTTGGGCTTGAGTTGCTCATGGATCAGGGTTACGAGCTCCTCGTATGCCTTGGTCGTTGTCTTCGCTGGTGCCAGCAAGTCCCTGACGAGGCCGTAGACGGTGAGCCCACAACTGGTTAGCAGGATAGCTCTGCACTTATCAGCCAGTGTGGCTGGGTCGGCTCCTGCTAGGTCGTTTGCTGTGAAGAAATGGTTGAGCCTCTCCACAAAGGCCTCCCAATCATCACCATCGGCGAACTACTGCAATGTACCAAGGGTAGCCATTTTCGCGTGAAAGTCCGTAATCTCGTCGCCAATTGTCCTTGGATGCTCTAGTAATGACTCCACGAGGCAATGTGTTGTACTTGAACTGTAGTGAAACTTCTTCACTCAGAGAGTTGTTAACCTGTGGAATTCCCTGCCGCAGAGAGTTGTTGATGCCAGTTCATTGGATATATTCAAGAGGGAGTTAGATATGGCCCTTCCAGCTAAGGGGATCAAGGGGTATGGAGAGAAAGCAGGAAAGGGGTACTGAGGGAATGATCAGCCATGATCTTATAGAATGGCGGTGCAGGCTCGAAGGGCCGAATGGCCTACTCCTGCATCTATTTTCTATGTTTTCTATGTTTCTATCTTAGCCCTTTATTTGTTAACTCCAGAGTGAGGATCACACCTGGTGGCCTGCCTTTTATACTAGGCCAGGCACACCTGTACAGGTAGAAACATAGAAAATAGGTGCAGGAGCAGGCCATTCAGCCCTTCTAGCCTGCACCGCCATTCAACGAGTTCATGGCTGAACATGAAACTTCAGTACCCACTTCCTGCTTTCACGCCATACCCCTTGATCCCCCGAGTAGTAAGGACTTCATCTAACTCCCTTTTGAATATATTTAGTGAATTGGCCTCAACTACTTCCTGTGGTAGAGAATTCCACAGGTTCACCACTCTCTGGGTGAAGAAGTTTCTCCTTATCTCGGTCCTAAATGGCTTACCCCTTATCCTTAGACTGTGGTAACCTAGGTAACCTACAAGTCTCCTACTGCTGTGCCCTCTGGTGGCACACCTTGTGATAATACCAACAGTAGCCATGTAGGATACATGACAAAGACGCCCCTTAAAACATACCTTTTCTGCCCTAATATCTCCTTATGTGGCTCAGTGTCACATTTTGTTTGATAACTCTCCTGTGAAGCCCCTTGGGACGTTTTACTACATTAAGTGCACTATATAAATGCAAGTTGTTGTTATGAACATACAAAAAATGACAGACAGGTAAAGACCATTTGGTCCATCAAGTCTGTCCCACACAATTGCAATACCTTATGTATCACAATATATACACTCCACCCCACCCGAAACCATGTGATCTCCTGGGAGAGGCAAAAAAAAATTAAAAACTCAGGCCAATTTGGGAAAAGAATCTGGGAAATTCCTCTTCGACCCATCTATTCAATCGAAACTAGTCCAGGAGATCACTCTGGCCTTGAATTGCCTGCAGTACCTACCTTCTGTAAGAGGTAATCTCCGCCGCAGCCAGAAACAAATCCAGCTTTTGCTTGAAGGAATTCAGTGAATCTGCATCCACCACATGAAAGGACAGCTTGTTCCAGAGGTCTACTATTCTCTGGGAAAAGAACCACCTTTTGACATCTAACCTAGATCTAGCCTTATACAACTTAAATTTGTGACCCCTGGCCCTGCCTAACCTATTTAATTCAAATAAACTCTCAGCTGGAACATCGTCTATTCCCTTCATTATCTTATAAACCTCAATCAGATCCCCACTAAGTCTACGCTGCTCTAAGGTAAAGAGTCCCAATTCTTTTAGCCTATTTTGATAACTGAGATGATTTAGACTTGGAATTAGTCTAGTGGCCCTCTTCTGTACTTTTTCCAGAGCCCCAATATCACCTGGCATGTGAGGGTACCAAAACTGGACACAGTATTCCGAGTGCGGCCTGACTAAGGTCTTGTACAAGGACAAAACAGTGCACCTCGTCTTATACTCAATTGTCCTATGGATACATCCCAACACCCTATTTGCTCTAGCTATCACTGCACACCATTGCTCATGTACCTTTAAGGATGTATGCACTAGAATGCCCAAATCTCTTTCTATCTCCACCATCGTTAATGCATTTTCCTGGAGGGTGTATGAATGTTGAGCATTTGGCCTGCCCACATGCATAACACTGCACTTATCTAAGTTATACATCATTTTACAGTCTTGAGCCCAGTCTCACTATACATTAACATCTACCTGAATCAGACGAGCCTCTTCTACAGTTCTAATACTCACACAGATCCTGGTATCATCTGCAAATTTGCAAATTGTGCCGCCAACCCCTGAATCCAGATCATTAATAAAAATAGTAAAAAGCAACGATCCCAACACTGATCCCTGCAGGACGCCACTGGTGACCGGTCTCCAAAAAGATCCAAGTCGATCTATAACTACTCTTTGCTTGCATCCTGCCAACCAGTTCTGAATCCAGCTCAATATATTTCCACAAATACCAGAGGCTCCGATCTTATAGAGAAGCATTTTATGCGGTAACTTCTCAAAAGCTTTTTGGAAATCTAAGTAGACAATGTCTACTGGGCTTCCCTCATCCACCAACTTTATAACTTTTTCAAAAAATACAATTAAATTTGTGAGACATGACCTCTTTTTTATGAAGCTATGTTGGGTGTCCCTCCCTATCCAACTATTCATATATTGCATCTCTTATGATTCTTTCAAGCATCTTACCTATTACTGATGTTAAACTGATGGGCCTATAGTTACCTTGATCTGCCTTGTCATCTTTTTTTATAATGGGGACTACATTAACCTCCTTCCAATCTGTAGGAACCATTCCAGAGTGCAGTGAGCTATTAAAAATACAGGCCAGGGGCTCGCACAGCACATGTCCCATCTCCCAGAGGACCCTCGGGTGGATATCATCCGGCCTTGCTGCTCTATCTATTTTAAGTTCTTAATTCTTTCTAAAACAAGATGCTTATCTATGTTAATGTTACTGATAAAACTAGTATTATTAAATTCTAATATTCGAGCATCATTTTCAAGGGTGAATACTGATGCAAAGTACTCATTTAATATTTCCGCCATATTCAGGGCTCATTTGTAACCTGCCCTTGAACACCCTTCATTGGCCCAATACAGTCTTTAATAGTTCTCTCACTCTTTACATAACTATAAAAGCTCTTCCCAGTACTGCCACAGTTGTCTACAATCCTTTTTTCCATTAGCCTTTTGGATGATCTAATAGCAGCTTTGTTTTCTTTCGTTGTTCTTTGTATTCAAGCCTATTTATTTGAGTGTTAAATGTCTTTAATTTATAGAAACATTTCTGTTTCCATCTTATTTGTCATTTTACATACCCAGTCAGTTACCTTGGCTTTTTCTTACCACATTTCCTTCTTTTGATTTGGGGTGCATGTTTGTTATCCACATTTTTAATCTTATTCTCAAAAACTTTCCATTTATATTCAACATCGGTCTCATCACCACTGAGGAGGGTTAGCCAATTTACCCATTCCAAATCATCTGCCATTTTGGAAAAGTTTGCTCTTCTGAAATCCGGTACGGATTGCAGGTTCTCAGTATCTTTAGTTCTACTAGCCAATTGGAACCTTATAATGTTGTGATCACTGTTGCCCAGATGTTCCCTAAATATTGTTGTTGTTGTTGTGGTGTAATCCAAAGTGGCAGTGTCGGCTCGACAATTGAACTCAAACCTGCTGTGTGAGGAAGGGGAGGATCCACCAGAGTGTCTACTCCTGATTGCCACCTAGTGACCCTTGCAGGAAGTCTGCACATGTGAACATCAGGTAAGAATAGGGTGCGGCTACAATGGCCCCAAAAGAAAATGGCCTGACAACACTCACTAAGGGTCATTTTCACTTTCGGTGGTATCAGATTAGCCGTTATACACTCGTCTGGACCAATGGAAAGGAAAAACGGGTAGGGTGTATAATGGGAGGCCAATCAACTGTTTCCAGTTTTCTGCCACAGCTGACAGTGAAAATCAGCCCTACTCTCGTCGCAGATTACCTAGCCTCTGACCTGCTCTTGTAGCCATTGTATTTATGTGGCTGGTCCAGTTAAATTTCTAGTCAATGGTGTTGATGGTAGGGGATTCAACGATGACAATGCCATTGCATGTCAAGGGGACGTGATTAGACTTTCTCTTGTTGGAGATGGTCATTGCCTGGTACATATGTAGCTCAAATGTTTTCCAGGTCTTGCTGCATGTGGGCACAGACTGCTTTATTATTTAAGAAGTTGTGATTGGAACTGAACTCTATGCAATCATCAGCGAACATCTCCACTTCTGACCTCATGATGGAGGGAAGGTCATTGATGAAGCAGCTGAAGATGGTTGGGCCGAGGACACTGCCCGAGGAACTCCTGCAGCAATGTCCTGGGGTTGAGATGATTGGCCTCCAACCACCACAACCATCTTTCTTTGTGCTAGGTTTGACTCTAGCCAATGGAGCATTTTCCCCTGATTCCCACTGACTTCAATTTTACTAGGGCTCCTTGATGCCACACTTAATCAAATGTTGCCTTGATGTCAAGGGCAGTCACTCTCACCTCACCTCTAGACTTCAGCTGTTTTGTCCATGTTCGGAGTAAGGCTTTAATGAGGTCTGGAGCTGAGTGATCCTTGCGAAACCTAAACTGAGCATCGGTGAACAGGTTATTGGTGAGTAAGTGCTGCTTAATAGCACTGTGGACCACACTTTGCTGATGATTTGCAGTAGACTGTTGAGCCATGAGGTTACAGATGGTGCTAATATACAATTCTGTAGCTGATGATGACCAATAGCACCTCATGAATGTCCAGTTTTCAGCTGCTAGATCTGTTCTGAATGTCCACCACCAAGATGGAGGGTGTCTTCAGTCTGAAGAGGGAACTTTGCCTCCATAAGGACTCTGCAGTTATTTATCCTACCAATATTGTCACGCGTAGATGCATCTGCAACAGTTAGATTGGTGAGGACAAGGTCAAGTAGGTTTTTCCCTCATGTTGGTTTTCTCACCATCAGGACTCGGCCAGCCTGGTCAGTGGTGGTGCTACCAAGCCACTCTTGGTGATGGACATCAAAGTACCCCACATAGAGTACATTCTTTTCCCTTATTACCCTCAGTGCTTCTTCCAAGTGGTGTTCAACATGGAGGAGTACTGATTCATCAGCTGAGGAAGGGTGGTAGGTGGTAATCTGCAGGAGATTTTCTTGCCTATGCTTCGCCTGAAGCCATGAGACTTCATGGCGTCCGGAGTCAATGTTGAGGACTCACAGGGCCATTCCCTCCCAATTGTATATCATTGTGCCTCCACCTCTGGTGGGTCTGTCCTGCTGGTGGGACATGATATACCCAGGGTTGGTGATGGAGAAGTCTGGGACGTTGGTTGAAAGGTATGATTATGTGAGTATGACTATTTCAAGCTGTTGCTTGACTAGTCTGTGGGACAGCTCCCCAATTTTGGCACAAATCCCCAGCAGTTTTCCCTCTAATTGTTTTTGGACCCCTTTAACCAGCTGCATGGCCCATTCAAATTTCTGCACATGCACAATTTTTCCATTTAAAAGCTGGTGAGCCAGCTACACATAACCTCCAGACTGCAGCTTACCAGGAACATTGGTCCCAAGATGTTAGTGAGAAGGACTTTGCAGGGCTTGATGTGCCTTTGTCGTGTCCAAGTCTGGTGCCGAGATCAATGCTGGGTGGTCCATCAGGTTTTATTCTTATTATAGTTTTTCATAGCAGGACTATACTACAACAGAACAGGGCAAGTGAGCTTTGGCACAGAAATTGTAATAATGATTGATGGTCAGCCTTCTGTTCTCAGTTGCCTGATATTGTGCTGGTAGAGTCTATTTCACTATTTGCTCAGCTTCAGCTAATGTATTAACCGTTACCTTGGTAACCTTGACCCTTTGTTGCTTCAAAACAACACTGCTCAGGCTGATATAGAAGAGAACTCAATATTTGTACTGACACACAGAAAGGAGCAATTGAATGACATTCCATCACAAGTTCCAGCAGTTAGTTATGGTACCCTCAATTGGGTCTCATTCGCATCAACTCTATCAAATTCAGCCAATTAGGAAGGGTGAATATGTCCATCCTGATTAGTGTTTGAGAAAATGCTGGAATGATGAATTTACTTTTGTTCTTATATTAGAAGTAAATCACTAACATTGTTTTGCTTTAAGTTATTTGCATGACGGACTGCTTGCTTTTTAACTATTAATACAGTGGGATATATTTGGTGTTAAAAATTCAAATTTAAAAGCATTAGGGGATCCAAAAAAGCAAAACAGAATTGTGCTGTGATTCTACAGAAATCATATTTTAATACAAAGGAGAGGGGACAAAGGAAGCGATATAAAAATGATCTGAGAGTACAAAAGGAAGAATCTTTATTTGTTGAATAGAGAGGTTCTTCTGTAAAGTTGTGGAATGTTTGCTCATTTTATTATTTATGGTCTACTGTGTGATTGGCTGTGTACAAAACCTACACTCTTTTGGACACCCTTCCTAATTGGCTGAATTTGATAGAATTGATGAGAATGAGACCCAATTGAGGGTACCATAACTAGCTGCTGTAACTTGTGATGGAATGTCATTCAATTGCCCCTTTCAGTGTGTCAGTACAAATATTGAGTTCTCTTCTAGGTCAACCTGAGCAGTGTTATTTTTAAGCAACAAAGGACCAGGATACCAAGGTTCAGGCTGTGACCTTGGGTTTGAAGACAACACTCTGAAGATCTATTATCGCATATCAGTTTGATTTCAGGTTCTGATATTCATAACAAAATGGAAAGGAAATAAATAAGTTAGCTTAAGTATATTTAATTATTTCTGTATGAATAAAAAATACGTAATTGGCAATATTTCTACTTTTAGAAATGGAGGTGGCCGGAAATTCAGATTTTTTTTTCTGGTGCAAGGGGACTAGAATTTGGGGTATAAGTCAGATATGCCAGAGTTACATCTGTTCCAAAATATACAGTAAGCTCCAGTGGACGTCACTACTGGCAAAATATATACCCACTCCCAAAATGGTGCAAGTTTACACATGGCAGGATAACGAGGGCAAAATCTGCTGTCCCAGAAATTCTGCCATTTGCACCAGAATTGTATCTGACGTGTTAAGCTTGTAGAAAAGAAGGATAAGTTACTTCATGACTTGTCAGACCAGGAAGTGGGTTGAGTTCATAGGCTTTGAATGTCCACAGTCTTTGTCGCAAATATTAGCTTTGAATGAAGCAATTAGAAAGATCTTTTCTCAGCTATGCTATTGTGAATTGATTCTGAAAGCCACTTTTCAGCAGTTTCAGACAGGGAAATATTTTGGTTCCCACCTTCTGTCATGGAGCCCTTACCACGATGTTCACAATGGCCATTCCCATATATGTCCTACAATGTGGAGGCAGAACAAGAGGAAGAAGATTTGGCAAGATAAGGCTACACCAAAGGAGAAAAAGTATTACTTGAGTTACCCTACCATTAGATTCTGCATACCATGTCACTTTCTTGATGAAGTCTTAGACGAGGTCTGCTTAACATAAGGACATAAGAAATAGGAGCAGGATAAGGCCATTTGGCCCTTCGAGCCTGCTCCGCCATTTAATAAGATCATGGCTTATCTGATCATGGACTCAGCTTCACTTTCCTGCCCGCTCCCCATAACCCTTTACTCCCTTATCGTTCAAAAATCTGTCTATCTCCGCCTTAAATATATTCAATGACCCAGCTTCCACAGCTCTCTGAAGCAGAGAATTCCATAGATTTACAACCCTCTGAGAGAAGAAATTCCTCCTCATCTCAGTTTTAAATAGGCAGCCTCTTATTCTGAGACTATGTCCCCTAGTTTTAGTTTCCCCTATGAATGAAAATATCCTTTCTGCATTCACCTTGTCGAGCCCCCTCATTATCTTATATGTTTCGATAAGATCACTTCTCATTCTTCTGAACTCCAATGAGTAGAGGCCCAACCTACTCAACCTATCTTCATAAGTCAACCCCCTCATCTCCGGAATCAACCTAGTGAACCTTCTCTGAACAGCCTCCAAAGCAAGTATACCCTTCCTTAAATACGGAGACCAAAACTATACGCAGAGTCTAGATGTGGCCTTATCAATATGCTGTACAGTTGTAGCAGGACTTCTCTGCTTTTATACTCTGTCCCCCTTGCAATAAAGGCCAACATTCCATTTGCCTTCCTGATTACTTGCTGTACCTGCATACTAACTTTTTGTGTTTCATGCACAAGGACCCCCAGGTTCCTCTGTACTGCAACACTTGGCAGTTTTTCTCCATTTCAATTATAGTTTTTTTTCTATTTTTTCTGCCAAAGTGGATAACCTCACATTTTCCCACATTATACTCCATCTGCTACATTTTTGCCCACTCACTTAGCCTGTCTATGTCCCTTAAGGAGGTAACATTCCATTGAAATGTTATGTCATAAACTATATCACAGAATCATAGAAATTGACAGCATGGAAGGAGACCATTTCGGCCCATCGTGTCCGTGCCGGCCAACAAGAGGCTATCCAGCCTAATCCCATTTTCCAGCTCTAGGTCCGTAGCCCTGCAGGTTAAGGCACTTCAAGTGCACATCAAAGTACTTTTTAAATACGGTAAAGCTTTTCCCGCTACCGCCCTTTCAGGCAGTGAGTTCCAGAACCCCACAACCCTCAGTGTGAAGAAATTTCCCCTCAAATCGTCTCTAAACCTTCTACCAATTACTTTAAATTTATGCCACCTGGTTGTTGACCCCTCTGCTAGGGGAAATAGGCCCTTTCTATCCACTATATCTAGGCCCCTCATAATTTTATACACCTCAATGAGGTCTCCCCTTAGCCTCCTCTGTTCCAAAGAAAACAAACCCAGCCTATTCAATCTGTCCTCACAGCTAAGATTCTCCACTCCCGGCAACTTCCTCATAAACCTCCTCTGTACCCTCTCCAGTGCAATCACATGCTTCCTATAATGTGGTGACCAGAATTGCACGTAGTACTCCAGCTGTGGCCTAACCAGTGTTTTATACAGTTCAAGCATAACCGCCCCGCTCTTATATTCTATGCCTCGGCTAATAAAAGCAAAAATTCCGTATGCCTTCTTAACCACCTTATCCACCTGGCCTGCTACCTTCAGGGATCTGTGGAACTGCACTCCAAGATCCCTTTGTTCCTCTACACTTCTCAATGTCCTACAATTTAATGTGTATTCCCTTTCCTTGTTAGCCCACCCCAAATGCATTACCTCACACTTCTCCGGATTAAATTCCATTTGCCACTGTTCTGCCCACCTGACCAGTTGATTGATAGCTTCCTGCAGTCCACAGCTTTCTTCTTCATTATCAACCACACGGCCAATTTTTGTATCATCTGCAAACTTCTTCACCTTACCCACTATATTCAAGTCTCGATCATTGATGTATACCACAAAAAGCAAGGGACCTAGTACTGAGCCCTGTAGAACCCCACTGAAAACATCCTTCCAGTCATAAAAACACTCATCAACCATTAACCTTTGCTTCCTGCTTCTGAGCCAACTTTGGATCCAATTTGCCACTTTGACCTGGATCCCATGGGCTTTTACTTTCATGACTAGTCTGCCATTCGGGACCTTATCAAATGCTTTGCTAAAATCCATATGCATCATATCCCTCATCATTCCCTCATCGACCCTCCTTGTTACCTCCTCGAAAAATTTAATCAAGTTAGTCAGGCACGACCTTCCCTTTACAAATCCGTGCTGACTGTCCCTGATTAATCCGTGTCTTTCTAAATGTAGATTTATCCTTTCCTTCATGATTTGTCCAATAATATTTCCACCACTGAGGTTAGGCTGACTGGCCTGTAATTACTCAATATATCCCTTTCTCCTTTCTTAAACAAAGGTACCATATTATCAGTCCTCCAGTCCTCTGGCACTACACCTGAAGCCAGAGAGGATTGGAAAATGATGGTCAAAGCCTCTGCAATTTCCTCTTTTGCTTCGCTTAACAGCCTGGGATACACTTCATCCGGGCCTGGGGATTTATCCACTTTCAAAGCTGCTAAACCCCTTAATACCTCCTCTATCACTATGTTTATTTCACACTCCTCCTCCTTGATAGCAGTGTCTGCACCACCCCTCTCTTTTGTGAAAATAGATTCAAAGTATTCATTAAGAAGCATACCCACATCTTCCGCTTCCACAAACAGATTACTCTCCTGGGGCTGGAACCTCCACTTTTTTTGCCTGCTTAATGCCCACTTAACACACATTTTACCTTTGAAATGAAGTATAACGCCCAGATATCGCCCATTTTGGCACAAAATGGAAACTGATGGGCATTTTTAGGAAACTTATCGCCGAGCATTACTTTCCCCATGTGCTTAACACCGGGAAAAAATATTAACGCCCGCCCACTTTTTGGGGGTGGAATCAACAGAATGGGCAAAATCAACGGCCATAATATTGCCCAGCGTTACTTTCCGCACGGAATTAACGCCGAGATTCAATATTAACGCCCACCCACTGTTTTTTGTCGTAAAGAGCATATTTACCCAAACTAGCGGCCATGAGATCGCCCAGCATCAATTTCACCACCTCACACACATATCACCCACAATATCGCTCGGCCATAAAACTGCCCACAAAAAGTGGAACTAACCGGAACGAACGCCAGTGGTGTGACTGGCATTTGTTTAAATCCCACTCTTACGTGAGGAACTGATATCTGAAAGATTTGTCTGAAAGAGCGCTGATATGAGTGACAATGTTGACACACTGCTGTGTGTGTACAGCTCAGACATCAATGGTGCCCATCACCTTGGTGCCAGTTAAAGTTTACGCTGATTGATGTTAAGTTGTATTTAACCCTTTCATGTTAAGGAATCACCAGTGTGTAACGGTCCAGCTATCTGAGAAAATGCGCAGCAAGGTTATGTTCAATAACAAAAATTTAATAACAACATTGGTCTGAAATCATAAGTATCACAGCCAATAACACGCAACCCTCGCCCACACCCCACTTTTTCCACGATTGACACAAATCACATGTTAACATGTCCAGCAACACAGAATACAAAGGCAAAGCAGGAACGTGGTCCCCAGCCCCATATATTGCAACAAATTGCATACACCCAGATGGAGATATAACACAGCGATCACCTGCGCACATGCACCTCACTTTCCTTCTCCCTTCTCCTTCTTCTCCCCACATCTATCGCATCCCCTCCTCGTTCCACGGTGCCTGACCAAGGAGCTCCTCAGGCGGTGCCTCATTGGGGGGGAATGAAGGCAAATGCGGTCTTTGGATGGAAACGGGAAAGGGGGATGCTGAGGGGGCAACATTCTCTGATGCAGAAGCAGGATCTTGGTCCTTGCTCTCATCTGTCGTTCGCAGTGGTGGTGCGGAACCTAGGGGTGGAGTGCCACGCTCGGGGACCACTGGGAGGCCTGTGGCAGCAGTGTTCCTGGCTATCGCATCCAGGGCCTCCGCCTTCTGTGGAATGTACTCAGTCATGGTGGCCAGCTGTCGGGATATACCCCCAAATGATTCGATGAGCTGGTCACCAATGTCTACAGTTCTCCTGGACAACTGCACTATCTCTCCGCTCTCATGTCTTGCTCATGGAACAGACCTGCCGCGCCCACGAGGCCTCCGCCGGGTCTGCGCCGTCCTGGGGACAAATGGGGTGCCCTGTGGCGAGGTGCTTGGGGCCGGTACCTCCAGAGTGGAGGCGGGAATGATTGGAGGACCACTAGATGGCCTCGGGGTGGAATGGCTTCTGGAGCGTGGCGATGCAGGTTCTTCGAAGTCCGCGCTCTCATCCGTGGAGAACAAACCCAATGGATTCACGGGCAAGAATCGGAGCTCCTCAGCACTAGATGTAGTAAGATCATCCACCGGCTCCTGCCCCGCGTCCCCACCTTCTGGCTTCTGTAGTCTTGCCTGGGGCCGCGCTGCTGGTTGATCTGTAAAACTCAAATGAGGTTATTAGAGGAGAAGGGGGTGCTAGGGTGACAAGGTGAGTCCAGCGCTACATACAACATACGCATGACAAAAGCATCACTGCTATCAAAATCATCACAGACATCACATTTCATGACCATCAACACATTGTGCATTGCAATGATTTTCATTAGGCCAGCATTATTTCAATTACAATTTTAGAAATCATCTATCATATATGATTGTTAGGATATGAGTGAGTGTAGCATCTATTGACTTTATATCAATCAATGGTGTAAGCTTTACTCACGTGGCATCACTTCAGGGTCTGCAGATGCGTCCGTGGCTGTCCAGGGGTGCTTCCCTACGAGTGCGAGCACCCGCTCCTCCATGTCAATGATGTCGCTGGGGACTGGTGGCCTCCCACCCGTTCGCCTCTGCACAGATCTCATCGTCTGTAAAAGGTGACAGGATGACATGGCATGAGATCCTTGCATGCTATCATTGCTCGGTACTGTCACAGAGACTGATACAAGACATAACCGACAGATGTAATCATGATTGTTATGATAATTATCATTCTTTACCTAAAGACGTACACCGTGACCGCAGGCTTTGAGTAAAACATTCCCGGTAAAAGTGCAATACCTCACATCTGCTGATAGTCACTCATGACTGTTACAAATCAAATTATATAAATACATAAGTACATGTAAATCAATGTAATACTTACTCTTGCAGATCCCACAAGGTCGTTCCATCGTTTGCGGCATTGGTTGCCTTTACGCACCTCGTTGGTCGCTGACGAGACCACTTCTGCTATTTCAGTCCATATCTTCTGGTTGGCCTTAGGGATGGGCTTCCCACACCCTCCCTGTGTCAAATCACCGTAGCGTAACTCGACCTCCTGTAGGAGGGAGGTATTTGACTCGTCCGAGAACATCCTGGCTCTTTTGTGGCCTCCAATGTGTTCCTCTCCCAGCTCACTGCTCTCTCCAGCGTCAGTCTCCACAGAATGCTGTGATGCCTCCTCCTCTCCCTCCATTATAGGCCAAATTCAGTCAAATATGTGGCTGGTACCTACTTTTTGTTTCCCTACTTGCTGTGAAGCTCTAAAGTCTCCCACCTTCCTTCCAAAGCAGCCACACCACACCCACACACGCCTTCACTCCCTCTGAGCTCCCTCTCTCTCTGTCTCCTCTTCTGCGCATGTCATGGAGTCCTTTGATCTCCAGAATTGAGGGAATCAAGCATTGCCATGCCATTGCTAAGGACGGCCACATTTTACAGCAGAAGGTCAGAAAAATTTAACGCTACCGCCCATTTTATATCGCTCGCGGTAACGCCCATTTTCAAAAGTGGAGACTAGGTGGTTTGAGAATGGGCAAGAAGCCAGTGATCTAAAAATCCTTTTTCACCGCCCACGCCGGAAATATCGCCCACCACAGAAGTGGAGGTTCTAGCCTACGGTCTCTAATAGGCCCTACCCTTTCTTTAGTTATGCTCTTGCTTTTAATATATTTATAAAACATTTTTGGGTTTTCCTTGATTTTACTTGCCAAGAATTTTTCATGCTCTCTCTTTGCTTTCCTAATATCCTTTTTAATTTCAGCCCTAGACTTTCTATACTCCTCTAGAGATTCTGCAGTATTTAGCCCTTGGTATCTGTCATAAGCTTCCTTTTTTTCTTTATCCTACCCTGTATGTCCCTAGACATCTAGGGGGCTCTAGATTTGTTAGTCCAACCCTTTTTCTTTAAGGGCACATACTTGGCCTGAACCCTCCGGATCTCCTCCTTGAATGCCTCCCACTGTTCTGACACTGATTTACCTTCAAGCAGCTGTTTCCAGTCTACTATGGCTAAATCACCTCTCAGCTTCGCAAAGTTGGCTTTTCCCCAATTTAGAACTTTTATTCCTGGTCTATCCTTGTCCTTTTTCATAACTACTTTAAATCTTCTTGAATATGGTCACTAGCACCTAAATGCTCTCCCACTGATACCCCTTCCACCTGCCCAGCTTCATTCCCTAAAACTAAATCCAGAATTGCCTTCTCCCATGTTAGGCTTGTTACATACTAGTTAAAAAAGTTCTCTTGAATGCATTTTAGGAATTCTGCACCCTCTGTACCCTTCACACTAATTCTGTCCCAGTTAATATTATGATAGTTGAAATCCCCTACTATTACTGCCCTATAGTTTTGCACTTCTCAGAAATGTGCCTACATATTTGCTCTTCTGTCTCAATCTCACTGTTTGGTGGTCTATAGTACATACCCAGCAGTGTGATCTCCCCTTTTTTGTTTTTCAGTTCGACCCATATGGCCTCGTTTGATGATCCCTCTAACATATCATCCCTCTTCACAGCTATAATAGTTTCTTTAATCAATACCATGACTCCCCCCCCGCCGCCCCTCCCTATCCCATCTGAAAATCCTGTAACCATGAATATTGAGCTGCCATACCTGCCCTTCTTTTAGCCATGTCTCTGTAATAGCTATATCATACTCCCAAGTGTTTACCTGTGGTCTCAGTTCATCTGCCTTATTGTCCCATTGCAAAGTGACCTCAAAACATCCGCTCAGATACAAAAACCAAACAAAGAACAGATATATAAAAGTAAAATACTGCGGATGCTGGAAATCTGAAATAAAAACAGAAACTGCTGGAAATACTCAGCAGGTCAGGCAGCATCTGTGGAGAGAGAAACAGAGTTAATGTTTCAGGTCGATGACATTTCCTATAGACTCCAGTCTACAGGAAGAACATAATAACATAAGAAATAGGAGCAGGAGTAGGCCATACGGCCCCTCGAGCCTGCTCTGCCATTCAATAAGATCATGGCTGATCTGATCATGGACTCAGCTCCACTTCCCTGCCCACTCCCCATAACCCCTTATCCCTTTATCGTTTAAGAAACTGTCTATTTTTGTCTTAAATTTATTCAATGTCCCAGCTTCCACAGCTCTCTGAGGCAGCGAATTCCACAGGTTTACAACCCTCTGAGAGAAGACATTTCTCCTCATCTCTGTTTTAAATGGGCGGCCCCTTATTCTAAGATCATGCCCTCTAGTTCTAGTCTCCCCCATCAGTGGAAACATCCTCTCTGCATCCACCTTGTCAAGCCCCCTCATAATCTTATAAGTTTCGATAAGATCACCTCTCATTCTTCTGAATTCCAATGAATAGAGGCCCAACCTCCTCACCTTTCCTCATAAGTCAACCCCCTCATCTTCGGAATCAACCTAGTGAGCCTCCAAAGTAAGTATATCCTTTTGTAAATATGGAAACCAAAACTGTACACAGTATTCCAGGTGTGGCCTCACCAATACCCTGTATAGCTGTAGCAAGACTTCCCTGCTTTTATACTCCATCCCCTTTGCAATAAAGGCCAAGATTCCATTGGCCTTCCTGATCACTTGCTGTACCTGTATCCTATCCTTTTGTGTTTCATGCACAAGTAACCCCAGGTCCCACTGTACTGCAGCACTTTGCAAACTTTCTCCATTTAAATAATAACTTGCTCTTTGATTTTTTTTCTGCCAAAGTGCATGACCTCACACTTTCCAACATTATACTACATCTACCAAATTTTTGCCCACTCACTTAGCCTGTCTATGTCCTTTTGCAGATTTTTTGTGTCCTCCTCGCACATTGCTTTTCCTCCCATCTTTGTATCGTCAGCAAACTTGGCTACGTTGCACTCAGTCCCTCCTTCCAAGTCATTAATATAGATTGTAAATAGTTGGGGTCCCAGCACTGATCCCTATGGCATCCCACTAGTTACTGGTTGCCAACCAGAGAATGAACCATTTATCCGACTCTCTGTTTTCTGTTAGTTAGCCAATCCTCTATCCATGCTAATATATTACCCCCAACCCCGTGAACTTTTATCTTGTGCAGTAACCTTTTATGTGGCACGTTGTCAAATGCCTTCTGGAAGTCCAAATTCACCACACCCACTGGTTCCCCTTTATCCACCCTGTTCATTACATCGTTACATCCTCAAAGAAATCCAGCAAATTTGTCAAACATGATTTCCTCTTCATAAATCCATGCTGACTCTGCCTGACCAAATTTTGCTTTTCCAAATGTCCTGCTACTGCTTCTTTCATAATGGACTCCAACATTTTCCCAACCACAGATGTTAGGCTAACTGGTCTATAGTTTCCTGCTTTTTGTCTGCCTCCTTTTTTAAATAGGGGCATTACATTTGCAGTTTTCCAATCTGCTGGGACCTCCCCAGAATCTAGGGAATTACAACCAATGCATCCACAATCCGTGCCGCTACTTCTCAACACTCTAGGATGCAAGCCAACAGGTCCAGGGGATTTATCTGTCTTTAGTCCCATTATCTTACTGAGTAACACCTCCTTAGTGATTGTGATTGTGTTAAATTCCTCCCCCCCTCCCCCCCCTCCCCCCATCCCCACCCCATAGCTCCTTGACTATCCACTGTTGGGAGAAGGTAGAGATGTAACAGATTTTAATCAAGTGCAGGGGAAGGGAGGAGGGGAGGAAAGAACAAAATGGAAGGTCTGTGATAGGGTGGAAGGCAGGAGTGGTTAAATGACAAAATATATGATTGTCCAAAGCACAAGAAGACATTAATGGGACAAGTAAAGAACAAAAGATGGGTGGAGAAGAGGTGTAAATGGGTATAGCAGAATCATCAACAGCTGCTGTCTGAAAAAATAAAGTCCGAGATTATGGCCTGAAATGGTTGAACTTGATGTTGAGTTCAAAGGCTGTAAAGTGCTTAATAGAAAGATGAGGTGCTGTTCCTTAAGCTTACGTTGAGCTTTGTTGGAACAGTGTAAGAGATTGAGGACAGAGGTACCTTGGAACACTAGATTCCATATCAAAGTGGTTTTAATAAAGCCTAGCCAATAGGGCTTGCACCGTTCAAGTGACTAAACAGCCATATAACAACAACAACGTGTATTTATGTAGCACCTTTAATGTAGTAAAACATCCCAAGGCGCTTCACAAGAGTGATATGAGACAACACATTTGACACTGAGTCACATCAGGAGAAATTAGGGCAGGGGGTCAAAGAGGTAGTTTTTAAGCAGCGTCTTCAAGGAGAAAAGTGAGGTAGAGAGGCGGAGAGGTTCAGGCAGGGAATTCCAGAGCTTAGGGCCCAGGCAACAGAAGGCATGGGCACCAATGTTTGAGCGATTATAATCAGGGATTCTCAAGAAGGCAGAATTAGAGGAGTGCAGATATCTTGGGGGGTTGAAGCAGATTACAGAGATAGGGAGGGGTGAAACCATTGAAGGATTTGAAAACAAGGATGAGAATTTTGAAATCAAGGTGTTGCTTAACTGGGAGCCCATGTAAGTCAGCGAGCACAGGGGTGATGGGTGAGTGGGACTTGGTGCGAGTTAGGACACAGATAGGCGTGTTTTGGATCACCTCAAGTTTACGTAGGGTAGAATTTGGGAGGCTAGCTAGGAGTGCATTGGCATAGTCAAGTCTAGAGGTAAAAAAGGCATGGATGAGGGTTTCAGCAGCAGATGAGCTGAGGGAAAGGTGGAGGCAGTCGATGTTACGGAGATAGAAACAAACGGTCTTAGTTATACTGCGGATATGTGGTCAAAAGCTCATTTCAGGGTCAAATATGACACCAAGGTTGCGAACAGTGTGGTTCAGCCTCAGACAGAATTTCAGGAGAGGGATGCAATCGGTGGCTAGGGAATGGAGTTTGTGGCGTGGACCGAAAACAATGGCTTCAGTCTTCCCAATATTTATTTGGAGAAAATGTCTGCTAGTCCAGAACTGGATGTCAGACAAGCAGTCTGACAATTTAGAGACCGATGAGGGGTCGAGAGAAGTGGTAGTGAGGTAGAGCTGGGTGTCATCAGTGTACCTGTGGAAACTGATGCTGTGTTTACAGATGATGTTGCCAAGGGGCAACATAACTAATCAAATATTATTCAAGGCCATTAACTTATATCTGGAGATCACCAAAATGTTGGGTCTTGAGCAGAATAACTAACTTGGATAACATGATTCACAAACAGGAACATGAAAATACCTATTACTTCAGCCATGCAGAAAAGGAATTACATTTTTGGAATCACAGGACTGATGATCATCGTTTGTGTCAGTAAACAATATGCCATGATGTCTTTTCCCAGGTGAAGTGGGCCGCGCTAAAGGCCTGAGCCTGTAAGTATACTTAAAAAAATGCCTTGACCTAAAGAGGAACAGTAAGCTAATGTACTATACATAGCCTCAAAGGACAGATATGGAGATGAGGGTTGTATATTGATTATCAGATTGACATGTTTTTTTCTACTTTGATGTGTGCAAAATGATTGTGAACTTACAGAAGCAAACATATGTGATCTTTGTCCCCATTTTAGAAAGGAAGCCATTACAATTGAATTTTAAATTGTTATGCTGTAATCCCTCGGAAATATGATTGAGTCTCCAGCTGCAGCATTATCCTTTCTGCCTGTGGTAGCAAACAGATTGCTTTTCCCACTCTGAAAAAAAACTATGAATGTCTATACACTTGTCAAAGCCCATTTTCTTATGGAACAGGAAGACATTTATGATGGAAAGTTTGATATTCAGATTATGGATTTATGAGTAAATGTTTAGCAGCATGACATACATTTGGTCACTGCTTTTTTTCTAGAAAAAGTTACCATTTAATCAAGGACAAGGGCTGTAACAGGTGGTGGGCACTCTCATCCTGTGTGTCTCATGCAGCAGTTCATTGTGTTTGTAGCCATCTCTCTGCAGTACTCCAATAAGCAGAGCATCTGTGGTGTTCCCCAGGGATCAGTACTAGGACCACTGCTTTTCTTGATATATATTAATGACTTGGACTTGGGTGTACAGGGCACAATTTCAAAATTTGCAGATGACACAAAACTAGGAAGTATAGTGAACAGTGAGGAAGATAGTGAAAGATTTCAAGATGGCATAGACAGGCTGGTGGAATGGGCTGACACATGGCAGATGAAATGTAACGTAGAAAAGTGCAAAGTGATACATTTTGGTAGGAAAAACGAGGAGAGGCAATATAAACTAAAGGGTACAATACAGGGGGTGCAGGAACAGAAAGACCTGGGGATATAGGTGCACATATCATTTAAGATGGCAGTTAAAAAAAAGCATACAGGATCCTGGGCTTCATAAATAGAGGCATAGAATACAAAAGCAAGGAAGTTATGATGAACCTTTATAAAACACTGGTTCAGCTTCAACTGGAGTATTATGTCCAATTCAGGGAATTTAGGAAGAATTTGAAGGCCTTAGAGAGGGTGCAGAAAAGGTTTCCAAGAATGGTTCCAGCGATGAGGGACTTCAGTTATCTGGATAGACTGGAGAAGCTGGGGTTGTTCTTGTAAAGTCCTGTCCCTTCAGTACAGATTCACATGAGGCATGTAGTGAAGTCAAGGTCACTCTGGACCTGCACCTTTATTTCACAGCTCTGGAATGCTGCACTTGCCTGAGACCTGTCCTTATATACCTGTCTCTTGCAAATGCACCCCTGGTGGTAAGGTATGCTGGTGGTTACAGGTCATATCTTATTACAGTCATGTATAGCATGTTAGGATACAGTTGTATATAATAATGTAAGATACATGACCTCACCCTCCCCCAAGATCTTATTGTCTTAATAGGTTCAGTCTCTCAGGTGGTCTACGCTCTCACGTGGAGCATCTGAGTTGTGGTTCAGTTGTTTGCCTTGGTGTCTGTTTTTCTTTGGGTGTGGTTGCTGGTATCTCGCCTGGGCTGTCTGTTTCAATTGGTGTGATTGTTGTTGACTCGCCTGGGCTGTCTGTTGGGATTGCCCTTTCCTCAGGTTGTTCCCTCTGTCTGTCCACCAGGTGTGGTGCGAGTTCCACATTGTAGTCTGCCTCTGGTTCCGCAGTGTTGTTGGTAAATCTGCTTTTGACTTGGTCTACATGCCTCCGGCAGGTTTTGCCATTGTCCATTTGTACTACCAGTAGCCTGTTTCCTTCCTTGCCCGTTACTGTCCCTTCCAGCCATTTGGGATCCCTGCCATAGTTTAGTCCAAACACTTTGTCCTCTATCTCATTCCATCTCCCCCTCGAATTTCTGTCATGGTACTCAGTCAGCTTACAGCGCTTTGCCTCAACGATTTCGTGCATGTCTGGGAGGATTAATGAGAGCCTTGTTTTTAAAGTCCTTTTCATCAACAGTTGCGCGGGGGGGATCCCAGTCAATGAGTGCGGACGAGATCCGTATGCCAGCAGCAGTCGCAACAGGCGACCCTGCAGCATGGGTCCTTGGATTTCAAGCATGCCTTGTTTAATGATTTGCACTGCTCTCTCCGCCTGGCAGTTGGAGGCCGGCTTGAATGGTGCCGTCTTGACGTGATTTATGCCGTGGTCAATTATAAAGTCTTGGAATTCTGCGCTGATGAAGCACGGACCATTGTCACTGACCAACATGTCAGGGATTCCGTGCATTGCAAACATGGTTGCGAGGCTCTCCACAGCGGTGGAGGTTGTGCTCGAGTTTAAAATGGTGCATTCGATCCACTTTGAAAATGCATCTACAACTACGAGGAACATTTTGCCCATGAATGGGCCCGCATAGTCTAGGTGCACCCGCGACCACGGTTTGGTAGGGCAGGGCCAGGGGCTCAGTGGAGCCTCCCTGGGGGCATTGCTGAGTTGGGCACAAATGATGCACCTTCGGACGCAGAGCTCCAAGTCCGCGTCAATACCAGGCCACCAGACGTGGGATCTGGCTATAGCCTTCATGAGAACGATCCCCGGGTGCTCGCGGTGGAGCTCCCGGACAAATGCCTCTCTGCCTCGCAGAGGCATGACTACTCGGCTACCCCACATCAGGCAGTCTGCTTGTAGCGATAGCTCATGCATGCGCCTGTGAAAGGGTTTTAATTCCTCGGGGCAGGCATCGCGAGCCTCTGCCCAGTCACCGGTTAGGACACATCTTTTTACTAAGGATAACGTGGGGTCGCTGGCTGTCCAGGCTCTGATTTGGCGAGCCGTCATGGGCGAACCTGTGGACTCAAAGACATTGATTGCCATGACTATCTCACAGTCCTGTTCGTCAGACCCTTCCGTGGTCGCCAGGGGTAGCCTGCTGAGCGCGTCGGCACAGTTGTCTGTGCCTGGTCTGTGCCTTATGGTATAGTCGTACGACGCCAGCATGAGTGCTCACCATTGAATTCGTGCCGAGGCGTTGGTGTTTATTGCCTTGCTCTCGGATAGGAGGGACGTGAGGGGCTTGTGGTCGGTTTCTAACGTGAACTTGGCCCCGAAAAGATATTGGTGCATCTTTTTGACACCGTACACGCACGCGAGCGCCTCCTTCTCTACCATTCCGTACCCGCGCTCCGCCCGCGAAAGTGACCTGGAGGCATAAGCTATGGGTTGTAATTTGCCCGCACTATTGATATGTTGCAAAACGCACCCGACCCCATACGCTGACGTATCACATGTGAGAACTAGCTTTTTACTTGGATCAAAGAAAGTCAAAACACTGTTGGAAGACAGAAGGTTGCGTGCCTTATTGAAGGCGCGTTCCTGGGCATCCCCCCAAAACCAATCGCACCCCTTCCTGAGTAGCTCGTGGAGAGGCTCCAGCAGCGTGCTTAAGTTCTGCATAAAGTTCCCAAAGTAATTGAGTAGCCCGAGAAAGGCGCGCAGTTCTGAGACATTCCGGGGCCTGGGTGCCAGGCGAATTGCTTCAGTTTTGGACTCTGTTGGGCGGATTCCATCAGCGGCAATCCTTCTGCCCAATAATTCAACCTCAGGTGCGAGAAACAGGCACTTGGATTTCTTGACTCATAGGCCTACCCGATCCAACCGCTTTAGTACTTCCTCAAATTACGGAGATGGGAGTCGGTGTCCCTGCCTGTGATAAGTATGTCGTCTTGAAATACAACCGTCCCCGGGATGGACTTGAGCAGACTCTCCATTTTGCGCTGGAATATTGCAGCTGCTGATCTGATGCTGAATGGGCATTGATTGTACATGAAAAGGCCTCAATGTGTGTTGATAGTGGTGAGTAGCTTGGATTCCTCGGTCAATTCTTGCGTCATATACGCAGATGTGAGATCTAATTTTGAGAAAAGTTTACCTCCAGTCAATGTGGCAAATAAGTCCTCCGCTCTGGGCAGCGGGTACTGGTCCTGTTGGGAGACTCTGTTTATGGTAGATTTGTAGTCCCCACAGATTCGTACGGATCCATCAGGCTTCCTGACTGGGACGATGGGACTTGCCCAGTCGCTAAATTCCACAGATGATATAATGCCTTCCTGCAGAAGCCTGTCTAGTTCGTGTTCAATCTTTTCCCTCATCACATAGGATACAGCTCTGGCCTTGTGATGGACCGGTCTAGCATCCTGTGTGATGTAGATTTTCACTTTGGCCCCTTTGAAAGTGCCCACACCTGGCTGAAAGAGATGTTCAAATCGCTTTATAACTGTTGAGCAGGAGGTCCGTTCCTCTAATGACATGGCATGGACATCATCCCATTTCCAGTTTAGTTTTGCCAGCCAGCTTCTCCCCAGCAGTGCTGGGGGGTCTCCGGGGACAATCCACAGTGGAAGTCGGTTCACTGTCCCTTTATGTGTGACAGAGAGCATGGCGCTGCCGAGGACTGGTACGATTTCTTTAGTATAGGTCCTTAGTTTGGTGTTGACCCTTGTGAGTTTTGGTCTGAGTTTTTTATGCGGCCACAGTTGTTCAAATTGTTGAGCGCCCATGAGAGATTGACTCGCTCCCGTATCCAGCTCCATGTTGACAGATATCCCGTTGAGTAGGACCCTCATCATTATAGGAGGCATCCTGTTGTAGGAGCAGCGGCCATTGATCGTGTTGACCCGCTGTACATCGGTGTCCCGGGTACTGTCCCCACCATCTTCTGGTCCGCTTTCCGACCCATCTGATTCGTATACCAGCCGAGCTGCCGTTTTTTGCACATGCGGGCCAAATGCCCTGTATATTCACAGTTCCTGCAAACAGCCTGCTGAAATCGACATCCCATTGACGAGTGCCCACCCCCACACCTCCAGCACAGACCTGTTCCATTGTTCAAAGTGTTCCCAAAGAATGAGCTGCGTCTGGCTGATCTCTCTTGAGCTTCTCTCAGTTTGTAGTTGATTGCTCGCATTGTGGGTTGATGAGGTGTGAACGGCCGTTCCTGTGGCCCTTGATGGCTTCTGTCTGCTGTCGAGAGCCTGTTCTCCCAGTTTTGTCTGTGTGTGGGGGTAGCAGCTTGTTTAGTGCTGTGAACTTCTTGTTCCGATATTTCGTTAGTTGTCGTACCTGCATTGTAAATCAACCTCGTTTCTTCTTCCTCTACCAAGAATGTCTGTGCAACCAGTGCTGCTGCCTCTAAGGTCAGGTTCTTGGTCTCTATGAGCTTTCAGAATATGCCTGCGTGGCCTATTCCTTCAATGAAAAAGTCTCTCAGCATTTCTCTCCTCAGTTCATCGGAGAACTCACATAAACTAGCCAACCTCCGAAGTTCCGCCACGAAGTCGGGTATGCTCTGGCCCACACAGCGTCTGTAGTTGTCGAACCTGTGTCTGGCCATGTGTAGACTGCTCGCTGGCTTCAGGTGGTCTCTTACCAGTGTGCTCAATTCTTCAAACGACTTGCTTGCTGGTTTCTCGGGTGCCAACAGATCCTTCATTAAAGCATATGTTTTCGAGCCACAGCTGGTCAAGAGATGGGCTCTTCTCTTGTCTGCCTTATCGTCACCTAACCAGTCTTTGGTTACAAAGCTTTGCTGGAGCCTTTCTATAAAGTCCTCCCAATTGTCTCCCGCATTGTACTTTTCATCTGATCCGTTGTTCGCCATTCTGTGGATTCTGTAATCCCGTAACTCGTCGCCACTGTAAAGTCCTGTCCCCTCAGTACAGGTTCACACGAGGCATGTAGTGAAGTCAAGGTCACTCTGGACCTGCACCTTTATTTCACAGCTCTGGAATGCTGCGCTTGCCTGAGACCTGCCCTTACATACCTGTCTCTTGCAAGTGCACCCCCGGTGGTAAGGTATGCTGGTGGTTACAGGTCATATCTTATTACAGTCATGTATAGCATGTTAGGATACAGTTATATATAATAATGTAAGATACATGACAGTTCTCATTGGAGCAGAGAATACTGAGAGGGGATTTGATAGAGATGTTCAAAATCATGAGGGGTCTGGACAGAGAATCTGTTTGCATTGGCGGAAGGGTCGAGAACCAGAGGACACAGATTTAAGGTGATTGGCAGAAAAACCAAAGGCGACATGAGGGAAATCTTTTTTTTACGCAGCGAGTGGTTCGGATCTGGAATTCACTGCCTGAAAGGGAGATGGAGGCAGAATCAATTGTGGCTTTCAAAAGGGAATTGGATAAGTACCTGAAGGAAAGAATTTTGCAGGGCTACAGGAAGTGAATGGGGCAGTGGGACTAGCTGCAGTGCTCTTGCAGGATGAGCTCAATGGGCCAAATGGGCACCTTCTGTGCTGTAACCATTCTATGGGCTCAATTTTGGCCAGGAGTTGCTCCGTTTTTTTTGGAGCAACTTGATTTTTCTGGAGTATCTTAAAAATCCCCATTTTGCACATTCAATTTGCGCCAGTGTAAGTGAGTTAGTTAGGATATTTTTAGTTGCGTTTTTTTTCTCAAAAGGGGGCGTTACCAGCCACCGATGCCAGTTTTGGCCATTTAGGCCACTTTGGCCAGCTAATAGTTACTCCAAATCTACTTATGTGGCCACTTCAGAAAACTCTTGCAGAGAGTTAAGAACTCAGTGCAGGTAGGTACATCGGAGGCCATTCGGCCTGGGATGGGGCGGGAAGGGAAGCAGAGAGGACCTTGCACAAAGACTTACAAAGCACTAAACAAAGCATAAAAAGTAATAAGCATTCAAGAAGAGATAAAAAAATAAAACTAAGTCATACCTTCATCTGAAAGACTCGGCCTGGGAAGGCATACACAGGCTGCAGAAAGCAAACTCACCGGACAGGCTGCAACAGGCTGCAGCAAGGGCAAAACACAAGCAGCGACTTCAACAGCGGGTCGGCCGGTGCGGGAAGCCACTCCGCCTGGGATAGGTGCGGGATTACCGGGAGACCACTCGGCCAGGGTTAGGCGCAGGAACTGCCAACATTGAAGCACACACAGGCTGCAGGAAGCAAACTCACCGGACAGCAAAACACAAGCAACTACGATTCCTTTTAAAAATGGGCGATTGCCAAATTTCGACGCTACTGCGCATGGGCGGACATCGCGACCCGACTCCAATGCGCATGTGCAGGGCTCCGCCCCCGACTCGACTGGCCACGCTGCACGACGACCGAGGAGAGGCCAGACAGCGGCCAAAGTGGGGAGCGATTTTTTCGGTACACTTATCAACGGAGAAAAGCGCCGCATCTCTGGTAAGTGCGCCGAAAAAAGGGATGGGCCAAAATTGAGCCCAATGATTTTATTCTATCTACATAGGGGGCATCTCAAGTGACTAACTCCAAAATCCTACACGACTATTATTTTATTTTGTATGTTTGATTTATTAATTTCCCCTGTTTTTTCTTGCCCTCTCACATGATTTAGGGCATGTTTGTTTCATTTTGTTTCCCTCTGTAGTACAACAGATCTCTTTATTATTACAATGTGTATTCAGTTTTTAATTATTTCACAACTTACTTCAGCCTTAGAATTGAATCATTTTTCATTATTCCAACTTTTTCTTTTTGAGCTCATCTGTTATTTTGATCTCCTTTAGCTCCTTTGCTTCTCTTCTCACAGAGTTAGAGTCCCAGCACGAGTCCCCCTTATCAAAGCAAGAGACAAGCTCCGGCTCCATTCACTAAAAGATGAGGCATCATAATCACATTAAAACAGACACTATAATAACATTTGGGATTACTTCTATTAGCGTAATCCTCAATTAGTGAAAATGTTCTTACTATCTTGCTTCAGGCAGCCAGAGTTGCAGACTACATGTGCCTACATGGTACCTACATATACCAGTTGTCGTGGTACATGTAGGTACCAACGATATAGGTAAGAAGCGGGAAGAGGTCCTACAAGCTGAATTTAGGGAGCTCGGAGTTAAATTAAAAAGTAGGACCTCAAAGGTAGTAATCTCTGGATTGTTACCAGTACCACGTGCTAATCAGAGTAGAGGGAGCAGGATAGTTAGAATAACTACATGGCTTGAGCAGTGGTGCAAGAGGGAGCGATTCAAATTCCTGGGACATTGGAACCAGTTCTGGGGGAAGTGGGACCTGTACAAAAGGGACGGTCTGCACTTGGGCAGGACTGGAACTGATGTCCTAGGGGTAACATTTGCTAATGCAGTTTGGGAGTGTTTAAACTAATATGGCAGGGGGATGGGAACCTATGCAGCGAGATAGGGCAAAGTAATATGTAGTCAGAAACAGATGGTAGAAAGGTAAAAAGCAATAGCGGAAGACCGAGTAAACAAAGGCAAGAAACAAAAAGGGCCACACTACATCATAATTCTAAAAGGACAAAGGGTGTTAAAAAACAAGCCTGAAGGCTTTGTGTCTTAATGCAAGGAGTATCCGTAATAAGGTGGATGAATTAAATGTGCAAAGAGATGTTAATGGATATGATGTGATTGGGATTACGGAGACATGGCTCCAGGATGATCAGGGCTGGGAACTCAACATCCAAGGGTATTCAACATTCAGGAAGGATAGAATAAAAGGAAAAGGAGGTGAGGTAGCATTGCTGGTTAAAGAGGAGATTAATGCAATAGTTAGGAAGGACATTAGCTTGGATGATGTGGAATCTATATGGGTAGAGCTGCAGAACACCAAAGGGCAAAAAACATTATTGGGACTTGTGTACAGACCGCCAAACAGTAGTAGTGATGTTGGGGAGGGCATCAAACAGGAAATTAGGGGTGCATGCAATAAAGGTGCAGCAGTTATCATGGGTGACTTTAATATGCATATAGATCGGGCTAACCAAACTGGGAGCAATACAGTGGAGGAGGATTTCCTGGAGTGCATAAGGGATGGTTTTCTAGACCAATATGTCGAGGAACCAACTGGGGGGAGGCCATCTTAGGCTGGGTGTTGTGTAATGAGAGAGGATTAATTAGCAATCTCATTGTGCGAGGCCCCTTGGGGAAGAGTGACCATAATGTGGTGGAATTCTACATTGGGATGGAGAATGAAACAGTTAATTCAGAGACCATGGTCCAGAACTTAAAGAAGGGTAACTTTGAAGGTATGAGGCGTGAATTGGCTAGGATAGATTGGCGAATGATACTTAAGGGGTTGACTGTGGATGGGCAATGGCAGACATTTAGAGACCGCATGGATGAACTACAACAATTGTACATCCCTGTCTGGCGTAAAAATAAAAAAGGGAAGGTGGCTCAACCGTGGCTATCAAAGGAAATCAGGGATAGTATTAAAGCCAAGGAAGTGGCATACAAATTGGCCAGAAATAGCAGTGAACCTGGGAATTGGGAGAAATTTAGAACTCAGCAGAGGAGGACAAAGGGTTTGATTAGGGCAGGGAAAATAGAGTACGAGAGGAAGCTTGCAGGGAACATTAAGACAGACTGCAAAAGTTTCTATAGATATGTAAAGAGAAAAAGGTTAGTAAAGACAAACGTAGGTCCCCTGCAGTCAGAATCAGGGGAAGCCATAACGGGGAATAAAGAAATGGCAGACCAATTGAACAAGTACTTTGGTTCAGTATTCACTAAGGAGGACACCAACAACCTTCCGGATATAAAAGGGGTCAGAGGGTCTAGTAAGAAGGAGGAACTGAGGGAAATCCTTATTAGTCGGGAAATTGTGTTGGGGAAATTGATGGGATTGAAGGCCGATAAATCCCCAGGGCCTGATGGACTGCATCCCAGAGTACTTAAGGAGGTGGCCTTGGAAATAGCGGATGCATTGACAGTCATTTTCCAACATTCCATTGACTCTGGATCAGTTCCTATCGAGTGGAGGGTAGCCAATGTAACCCCACTTTTTAAAAAAGGAGGGAGAGAGAAAACAGGAAATTATAGACCGGTCAGCCTGACATCAGTAGTGGGTAAAAGGATGGAATCAATTATTAAGGATGTCATAGCAGCGCATTTGGAAAGAGGTGACATGATAGGTCCAAGTCAGCATGGATTTGTGAAAGGGAAATCATGCTTGACAAATCTTCTGGAATTTTTTGAGGATGTTTCCAGTAGAGTGGACAAGGGAGAACCAGTTGATGTGGTATATTTGGACTTTCAGAAGGCTTTCGACAAGGTCCCACACAAGAGATTAATGTGCAAAGTTAAAGCACATGGGATTGGGGGAAGTGTGCTGACATGGATTGAGAACTGGTTGTCAGACAGGAAGCAAAGAGTAGGAGTGAATGGGTACTTTTCAGAATGGCAGGCAGTGACTAGTGGGGTACCGCAAGGTTCTGTGCTGGGGCCCCAGCTGTTTACATTGTACATTAATGATTTGGACGAGGGGATTAAATGTAGTATCTCCAAATTTGTGGATGACACTAAGTTGGGTGGCAGTATGAGCTGCGAGGGGGATGCTATGAGGCTGCAGAGTGACTTGGATAGGTTAGGTGAGTGGGCAAATGCATGGCAGATGAAGTATAATGTGGATAAATGTGAGGTTATCCACTTTGGTGGTAAAAACAGAGAGACAGACTATTATCTGAATGGTGACAGATTAGGAAAAGGGGAGGTGCAACGAGATCTGGGTGTCATGGTACATCAGTCATTGAAGGTTGGCATGCAGGTACAGCAGGCGGTTCAGAAAGCAAATGGCATATTGGCCTTCATAGCGAGGGGATTTGAGTACAGGGGCAGGGAGGTGTTGCTACAGTTGTACAGGGCCTTGGTGAGGCCACACCTAGAGTATTGTGTACAGTTTTGGTCTCCTAACTTGAGGAAGGACATTCTTGCTGTTGAGGGAGTGCAGCGAAGGTTCACCAGACTAATTCTTGGGATGGCTGGACTGACATATCAAGAAAGACTGGATCAACTGGGCTTGTATTCACTGGAGTTCAGAAGAATGAGAGGGGATCTCATTGAAACGTTTAAAATTCTGACAGGTTTGGACAGGTTAGACGCAGGAAGAATGTTCCCAATGTTGGGGAAGTCCAGAACCAGGGGTCACAGCCTAAGGATAAGGGGTAAGCCATTTAGGACCAAGATGAGGATGACTTACTACTAGGGGGATCAAGGGGTATGGCGAGAAAGCAGGAATGGGGTACTGAATTTGCATGTTCAACCATGAACTCATTGAATGGCGGTGCAGGCTCGAAGGGCCGAATGGCCTACTCCTGCACCTATTTTCTATGTCTATGTTTCTACAACAGTTCTTTGTCGTGCTTGCCTCGGTCAGTATATTTTAGTTGCACACAGGATGTTGGGAATTGTAGCTGCTAGTTCCTTTCTACGCATTGAGCATTCACTTGAGCTGTTTCAATATTTTGGTGGATCATCATCAAACTAACTGTAATTCTGCAAATGAACAGAAAACTCCCTCATCATTCTCCCACAAAGCTCATTAACAAGGCTTGAAGAAGCAACGTGTCTTTTTTTATGTTAGTACGCACTTTTAAGAATGGCTGGAAAATTTAGGATAATAGTAATAACAGCATAAATTGCCATTACCACTTTCTACCCACTTTCCTATAATTGTTTACACACTTCAAATGGCTGTCACACTATGGCCCCAAGTTTCCACACACGGCAAAACAGGCGCCCCTCCGAGCTGGGCGCCCGTTTTTCACGCCGAAAACGGTGCCTGAAAAAAAACGCGCTATTCTCGAGCGCTTTGCAGCTCGATGTCTGCTTGGTGCAGCGCACAGGGGGCGGAGCCTACCACTCGCGCCGATTTTGTAAGTAGGAGGGGGCGGGTACAATTTAAATGAGTTTTTTTCGTGCCGGCAACCCTGCGCGTGCGCGTTGGAGCGTTCGCGCACGCGCAGTCTGAAGTAAACATTGGCACTCGGCCATTTTAAAACGTGCTGCAGAAAAAGTAAAAATTTGTTTATTGAACCCTTGCAAAGGCTTGCATTTTAATTTTCTTGATATTTCTGTATGTGAGGGTGAGGGAGTGCATTCTGTAATTAAAGATAGACTGTGATAAACGGGACACATGCACTTGTTTGAGACTATTCAAATTCTTTGTAGCTGTTCAATTTTTAACATTTTTTAATAAAACCACATTGCCCTTCCATCATCAGCACTGAGGCTTCTTGCAGCTTTCTCCCCCTGCCGTCCGTCGGGCCCAACGGCAAACGGCTGCCTCAAGTACTGAGGCTTCTTGCAGCTTTCTCCCTCCCTCCTCCTGCCGTCCGTCGGGCCTGACGGCAAACCACTGCCTCAAGTACTGAGGCTTCTTGCAGCTTTCTCCCTCCCTCCCCCTGGCGTCGGTCGGTCCCGACGGCAAACCGCTGCCTGAAAGGCCTGCCTGAAGCACTTTCACACAGGTAGGAACATGGTTTATTTAATCTTTTCTTTGCTTATAAATTTTTATTCAGGTTGGATTTATTTGTATAATATTTGTATAAGTATAACTAAGGATTTATTGTAGAATTTAATGACATCCCTTCCCCCCTCCCCCCCCCCACCTCGTTCCCGACACCTAATTTGTAACCTGCGCCTGATTTTTTAATGTGTCGACAAGATTTTTTCAAGTCTACAAAAATCTTCACTTGCTCCATTCTAAGTTAGTTTGGAGTACGTTTTCACTGTGGAAACTTTCAAATCAGGCGTCAGTGGCTGGACACACCCCCTTTTGAAAAAAAATTCTGTTCAAAAGTGAAACTGTTCTACCTGACTAGAACTGCAGAAAACTTAAATGTGGAGAATTCCGATTTCTAAGATATTCCGTTCTCCACCAGTTGCTCCTAAAAATCAGGAGCAAATCATGTGGAAACTTGGGGCCATTATTTTCAGTGGAAAATATGGTCATATATAATTAGTAACCAAGTGAGCAGTTTTAAAGATCACTAAGTGAATAGCGTGTGTTGCAATACAGAATTAATACCATAGCTGCACATTTATTATACAAGTGTAGCGATTATTAGGCTAATATCTCACCTTCCATTTTGTGTATCAGTTCTTAAAATTGCCCTGTGACCCTGGAACAGAAATATTAGTTCCCCAAAATTCAATCTGGATATTTATACAAGTTTAGAAATATTGTGTTCCTAACACTGACGAGGCTGCACACAGGGAGGCTAAAGAAACAGTGATCTCAGTCATTACCAGGACACTCCAGAGTGAGGAACAGGCCATAGGGGCCGGCATATATACAGTGCTCCCAAGGGATGCTGGGATCCCTTGGGACTTCAGGGGATGAGGTCCCTGGTGGCGGAACATGGGAATGCATGCTTTACAGATACACAGCAAGAAATATATTGTATTGGGCATATTTAACTTACCCAGTTATATTTGTAATGCCTTCAACATTGTATCAAATTTCTCCAAAGTATGACTCTTTATTAAAAAAATGATTGAATTAAAAGTCCCCTCCTCAGAGGTCTAAAAACAATATCCATTAAATGTCAAAGAAAATCCGGGAGTGAGCTCCACTGGTGTTCAGTTAGTGTTGCCTGTATATTGCATTGACCCAGACTAGGAAGATCCCATGTTTCATCGATATAGATTTAGCTGATCTTTGCTGTGATAGAGGTGGACACTATAATTAGACTGAGGGTCCCTTGCCTAAGGAGGGGGAAATCTGCCATGATTATTGCTCAGTGACTGTTACACTGAAGTTCATGTGTGTGGATGTTAGGTAAGGATAGAATTGGGGTTGGCTGTGATCAATTGCAAAGGAAACTGGTAAATTGTGGCATAATATTCTGGAGCACCAAACTCCAAGTCACAGAATGATAGGTGTTATGTCTTTAATACTCTTATGAATGACTCCACGAGATCTAGTATAGTACTTGAGCTGTTGTGACCTTAGTCCCATTTATTGTAACTCCAGAGTGAGGTACAAGCATGGTAGGCAGCCTTTTATACTGGGCCCTGCACACCTATGCAGGTGACCCTCAGGTCTCCCACTGCAGTGCCCTCTGCTGGCACACCTTATGTGACTATACAGTTAGTACACATGGTCTACATACATGACATCACTTCCCCCCAAGTCTTTAATGCAAATTGACTCGTACATTGACGGTGACCTGGGTTTTGCTCTTCTTGGTTGACCATTGGAGGGTCGCTTCTAGCTTGGGTGGGTTGGTAGTGAGATTTGTTGCCAGTGGAGGTCCCCGTGGCTTCTGGTTGTGAGTCCATGACTACTCCATTCTCCCCCCCACACAGAGATCAGGCTAATGGCCCGTTACATGCAAGTTGCATTCAAGTTCATCACATGGGTTTTACATTTACATCTTGGTACATTTGTTGGGTGGATTACAGTTGCGTTTCTTTTTGTGTGGTACATTTACATGATCAGTACAGGTATATCAGTACAGGTACACAAGGACAGTCTAGTTCCAGCACAGCCGGATGAGATCCGGGTCGTCTGGTGGCGGCACAGCGCCCCATGCTAGTGGGTCAGTGAGCGAGGTGAGCTCATTTTGCTCGAGTTGCCGGAGTTCAGGGCTCTTGCCGTTACTCCTAGTGTCGGGCAGGCCCAAAGACAGCTGATGTGTCTGTGACCTCCCTGTCCTTTTCGTTTGCACATTGTCGCTGCTGCTCCTTGGGTAGCGGTCTGAGTGAGAGAGCATTTCGTCTAAGCAACAGTGGGGCTGCCTCGTTTTGTCTAGCAATTCGTAGAGGACTGCTGACTCGCACCATTGTGAGCACTCTCTCGTTTCGGATCCTGGCTGGTCCAGGTCCCGTTCGGAGGAGCCGTTGCGGGTGACCCTTTGCTCTTGGGCATTGCCGTGGTGGCAAGTGGGTTTGTGGGCTGCGCCTTTTTCACCCGCGTGATGGGCGACGGTAGCCGACTGTGAGCATAGGCGCAGTTTACTGTTTCTAGCCTGTGCCGGTTCATGTAATGTTAAACCGATCTGAGGCAGGGTATCGCTGCCAGTGCCTCTGCTCTCCGGGAATTGTTTACTCTGCAGCTTGTCTACTTCTGTCAGCTGTGGGGACACTTTATGATACATCGTTCTAGTCCCGGGGACGCAGGCTACAGCATTGGGTTGCCGGCTGGAACAGTATACGACCGTTAGATTTTTGCCCACTACATTGGCTGATTGCAATTTGCAGCCGACATCGTTCAACAACATTTTGCTTGTTACAGCTGGACTTTTCATTGGTTACCAATTTCAAGCAGTTCATTCAAAAATGGCAGGTTGCTGGCCTCCTTTAAAATGGTCTTACTACTTTTACCCCAATCATCTTCCTTGCATGGAACCACGTGTTGTTGCTCCATTGGTGCTGCACCTTGTGGTTTGGACACCATCTTTTCCCTGTCCATGATGTCGACTCCCAGGGATTCTGCCACTGAAGCTGGGAAGGCGCCCTCGGATCCAATCTTCTTCCCCAGGAGTCCTGCCACTGAAACTGAGAAGGTACGTTCGGGTCATCTCGGCCGGATCATCGCCTCGCAGTCGTGATGAGCAGACTGTGCCTCGGGGGCTGCGTGGATCTGCTCTCTGCTGCCTGGTCCAACCGAAGGTGGGGCTTGCTCTGCCTCTGAGCACAGGGGACGTCGATCGCTGGTGGGAAGAAGTCTTTCCAGTTCCAATGAATCTTCCCCATCCATCTTCTTCCAAGTAGCGTTGGTCCATCACCTGAAACAATCCACAATGGTAAATTGTGCACCACGCCATCATGGGATACACTTACATCCGCACTACCAACAACTGATATCAGTTCCTTGGTGTAGGTGCGCAGCTTTGCCTGAACCTGGACCAGCTTGGGTCGTTCAGCTTGATCGTTCCATAGCCTCTCAAAGGCTTCCTGGCTCATTACTGACTGACTCGCCCCCGTGTCCACTTCCATGAAGGCTAGTATGCCATTTATGTCGACTTCCACTGGAGGACAATCTGTGGAGCAGGTATATACTCCATACACTTCATCCTAGTACTGAGCTGCCTCTCTATCCATCTCCTCATAATCCACGCTGGATTCACAGCCATCTGCTGACTCCTCTTCCATGTGGTGAGTCACAGCTCTTTTGCATATTCACGGAAGGTGGCCCTTTGTGCTGCAGCCTTTGCATACATAGTCTCTGAACTGACATGATGAGCCCTGTGATTACCTAAGCAATGCCAGCATGGTGTGACTCGACTTACGTTTACGCCACTCGGCGGACTCTGAGTTACAGGACTCAGGGGCCTGTATGCTCTGCCCTGGGCAGATTCACGGTCAACAGTTCTGCCTGTGAAAGGCGTCATTCTATTTACAGTACTTGCCGGGTTTGAGTCCAGCAGATGCAAAATTCACTAGAAAACCTCGCCAATGTTTGGGCTCATTTGAAAGAAAATTCAATTTGGGACTATCTACCGAAAAGTTTGGAACTCTAAAGTGCTTATGAAAGAAACTACGAACTTTAATAGAATTTTGGATTTTAAAAGACAAACTCAAGGCTGTGGGCGGACCTAAGGAACTAGCAGGAGACAGTCTAATTAAGTGAAGCTACCTGCTTGTGAGGACTAAGTTAACCTGTCTGGAAGAATGCGTATTCGAAAATCCTTCCCCCACAAGAAACATATACATCACAAAATCACCCAGAGGTAGCTACCCATTAACATGGGTCTGGAAAACCATTTCAGCATATACATCTCAAAGAGGCCCTATCCAGCCTGTATGCGAAAACTAAGCACAAAAGGACATTGCAATTACCAAACTAATATTTCCATCAGGAAACAGTTTTTGAACATCAACTCACCCAAAACATATCAACTTTTAACGAGCCCGCCAAAATATTACAAAGAAGAACCAAGCCCGCCAAAATTATACAAAGGATTTTGAACAGATTTGGCGCCAAGATTAGAAACACTGAAATCGTATAACTGGCCTCTGTTTTCTACAGAGGTTAGGTTGCTAGGTAGCTACAAGGCTGCTACTACCTCAGATGACACTTTGACTGACAGACTAGTACCATACTACGCTGTGTCATCAAGACAAGGAGAGAAACCAACGCGACAGTTGTAAACTTACTTCTCCAACCTCGAAGTCCTGAAGTCCTGAAGGAAGGAAGAACATCACCATCCGGCAGCGACCGACCACAGTCAACGTGGTATCAACGGAAAAACAACCGCTATCTACTGTTAACTGTCAAAAGGATTGGTAACCATAGTCCCTGCACGCCCTGGAGTACAACCTAGTTAGAATTAGGTATTGGGAGGTGGGAGGTATGATTTTACTGTAACTCCCTTTGAATATGTAGTGTATGGTTCTTTATCAGAGTGATTTTAAGTTTATCCTTGTACCTTTCCTTGTATTGCCCTTTATTAGAGTGATTGTAAGTTTGGCCTTGTATTTTCTTACTAGAGTAATAAGCTTGTATTACTTTGACTGTAATAAAAACGAAGTTCTTTTGAATCAAACCAGTGTCCTTTGCACTTTTGTCACACCCCACAAATAAATCCAGAGTACAGAACCCAAGGGAGTGGGAGCGATTCGAACGACTCAAGTAGGTCAGAAGGGAACCCGACCCCCTCATAGAGACCACCCCCTTACAAAATGGCGACTGCGGCAGGACTCTGGTACAAGGGGTGTGATGTGGAGAGTGCTGGTTTGGGGCAAAGAACCAAGATGGAAGAGAGGATTTCCTCCTACGTGTATAAGAAGTTCAATGTAACTAAAGAATGGGTGCTTAGTCTATTGCGTGCTGAGCGTCCAGCTGACGCTGCAGCCCAGTGGACAGCAAGCAAGGATCACAAAGAAGCAGTAGAGAAGGCAATTTGGTTGGTCTGTCTACAGCGACAGGTCCAACTCCGAGATAAAATGAATGAAACATTACAGGCAGAGTTATGGGAATGTGCAGAGAACTAATCAGAAAGGGTTATGTCAGAAGAAAGATTATTGGGAGAATTCCGTAAGCTAAAACAGGAAAGGACTCAAATAATGGAAAGATTTAAAAACAGTCAGGACTATTTTCAATGTCAGGTTACCGAGGCCAAAAGTAATGTAAAGTCACTGAGGGAGGAAAACACTCACCTCACCCTACAGATAAAAGAGCTCCAGGAAAGATTAAAAGATGTGCAAGCAGCGTATAAAGTAGCTAGCACTAATGGGTTTGAATCGGGAGACCACAGTCCCTGCCAGCAACAAATTAAGAGTTTAAACCTTGCTCTGTCCAAGGCAAAAGGCATGGTATGCCTAATAAGCCAGGGTATACCCCGGGTAAACTTGGAAGAGAAGGAGGAAACTACCCGGCCACCACCACAGCAGCAGGAGAGGAAAATCAGTTGCGGGACGGACAGGGATAGTGAACCACCACCACCTGTGGCACCGAGTTTCAGCTTGGCTTGGCAGCAGGGAAGAGGGGGAGGCGAGCTGGAACAGGCAGAGCCAGAACCAGGGCCAATGTGCCCAGTCCGGCAACAGAGGTTTGGCCCGCCCACTCTTGGCGGGGGTCAAGGGCCCCTGGAAAGTCAGTTTGTAGTCCCCCACACTCCCCACCAGTTTAGGGCTTAGATAAGCCACCTGGGAAAACTAACCCAAAAGGGAGACCCCTCGGTTCACTTTGTGGAAGTGGAACAGGCAGGGGATATTAATGGGTGCGATGATGCAGAAATGGCAAAGATGCTTCTCCTATCCCTAGATGGCAAACTGTACCAGTCCCTCTCTACTGAGAGCAAAAGAGGACAGAAAACACTTGCTGCCGTCCATGAAGACATTTTAGAAGCTATGGGCTGGCAATGACGGGAGTCCCTTCTCTAGAGTAGAGAACACGGTGCAGCTCACAGGAGAAACCCCACAGGCTTTCGCAGACCAACTGTAGCCGGTGTACAAAAGTGCCTGCAGTGGGGACATAGACAGGGATCACTTAAACCCGGACGAATTAGCACACTGGCTCCGAAGCCTAGTAGCTAACAGTTTACCCAGAATAAGAACTAAAGCTGTGTCATGTATGTAACCTTTATGTAACAACACTGCAATACTGTATATACGTAAGAAATGCACACCTTGACCACAGGGGCTGGACTTGTGGGGGACACTCCAAACCTGGTCATCCAGGTATATAAAGGGAGGTCCCAATCAGGGTCATCACTTCTTGGTCCTGTGAATAAAGGTTCAGGTCATAGAGTGACCTTGCCCATAGAATGTGCCTTGTGTGGATTTGTGGTATTGTGTAAGGACTTTACATTGGCGACGAGAAACGGGAATCAACGACCCACGAGAATGGCCACCGGCAGCACAGATGAACGGTACTGTGTTGGTGAGGAGTGGGACGATTTCATTGAGAGGCTCCAGCAGAGTTTTGTCACGAAGGACTGGCTGGGAGCAGCAGCGGCCGACAAGCGAAGGGCTCATCTGCTGACCAGCTGTGGACCTAAGACTTACGCGCTCATGAAAGACCTGCTAGCACCCGAGAAGCCGGCAGACAAAACCTTTGAAGAGCTCAGCAAACTAATCGGTGAGCACCTCAAACCATCGAGCAACATACACATGGCCCGACACAGATTCTATATCCATCGACGTCGGGAAGGACAGAGCATACCGGATTTTGTTGCGGACCTCCGGAGCTTGACCAGCCTCTGTAAGTTCACAGACACCTGCAGGGGGGAGATGCTAAGGGATTTCTTTATTGAGGGCATCGGTCATGCTGGGATTTTCAGAAAGCTAATTGAGACCAAGGACTTGACCTTGGAAGCGGCGGCATTGATGGCTCAGACTTTTATGGCGGGGGAGGAGGAAACCAAGATAATATTCGCGCGCAATTCTGCCTCCAATGTGGCGATGGATCAGGGAGTCAATATCATAAACGCAACACAGAGCCCCGCAGGCAGGCAAGGGCAGTTCGACACACCCCAGGCAGCAATAGACCCAAGAGTAAGTTTCCAACATAAACAATGGCAAGCTGAACGGACATTTACGCCCCCCCAGTGGACAATGCGGCCCAGGATGGGGCCATTAACACCCACTAACAGGATGCTCAAGAGCAGTCAAAGGGACAATCAGCGAGAAATGCCTTGTAACAGCTCTTTTGTTCACAACAATGGGAATCTCAGTTCATGCTGGAGGTGTGGGGGCAGACATACTGCCAGGACTTGCAGGTTTCAACAGTTCATCTGCAGAAATTGTAACCTCATTTGGCCATTTAGCCAGAATGTGCAGAAAGCCTGTAACCAGGCTAATATACGAGGCGGATGAACCAGGTGAGGGGTCTGCAAGGCAGGATGACGCTTGGGGCAAATCAATGGACGCTGAAGTTCAGCGGGTTCATGTGGCAAACATTCACAGCTCATATACCAAAACGCCACCTATGATGATGAAATTCCTATTAAACGGCATCCCTGTACGTATGGAGCTGGACACGGGGACCAGCCAGTCACTCATGAGTGTTCAACAATTCGAAAAGCTGTGGCCACTCAAAGCCAGCAGACCCAAACTAGAACGCATTGAGACGCAATTACGGATGTACACCAAAGAAATCATCCCAGTGCTAGGCAGTGCAATGTTGACGGTCACAGACAATGGATCGGTGAACTGGCTGCTGCTCTGGATTGTCCCGGATGTGTACGCCATGTCATCTGTGGAGTGAAGTTCATGCTCACAGGTCCTACAGCAATTTGAGTCACAATTTCAACCTGGCATCGGGACGTTCAAAGGTACCAAAGTAGTGATACGCATCACCCCAGGAGCCAGACCAGTGCACCACAAAGCCAGAGATGTGCCGTATGTGATGTGGGGGGAAATGGAGAGCGAGTCGGACCTGTTGCTGAGAGAGGGCATCATCTCGCCCGTTGAATTCAGCGACTGGGCGAGCCCCATTGTTCCCGTCCTAAAAGCGGATGGCTCGGTCAGGATCTGTGGCGACTACAAGGCCACTATCAACCGGGTGTCCCTACAAGACCAATACCCGCTCCCGAGAACGGAGGACCTTTTTGCCACGCTGGCACCAATTTGGACCTCACTTCAGCCTACATGACCCAAGAACTGGCCGACGAATCTAAACTACTGACCACCATCATCACGCAAAAGGGACTGTTTGTTTACAACAGGTGTCCGTTTGGCATGCGATCAGCGGCCGTGATTTTTCAAAGAAACATGGAAAGCCTGCTCAAGTCAATTCCCGGAACAATCGTATTTCAGGACGACATCCTCATCACCGGTCGTGACACCGAGGAACACCTCCACAACCTGGAGGAGGTGCTCCGCCGACTGGACCGGGTAGGCCTGCGACTCAAGAAGTCTAAGTGTGTGTTTTTGGCTCCCGAGGTCGAGTTTCTGGGCAGGAGGTTTGCTGCAGACGGGATTCGGCCCACCAAATCCAAAACGGAGGCGATTCGACGAGCGCCCAGGCCGTGCAACACATCGGAGTTGCGTTCATTTCTGGGACTCTTGAACTATTTAGGGAACTTTCTACCGAACTTAAGCACAGTGTTGGAGCTACTACACATGCTCCTGCGTAAGGGTTGTGATTGGTTTTGGGGGGACTGTCAGGAACTGGTTTTCAATCGGGCGTGGAACCTACTTTGTTCAAATAAGTAGTTGACCCTGTACGACCCCCGTAAGAAATTGGTTCTGACATGTGATGCATCGTCCTATGGGGTTGGGTGCGTGTTGCAGCAGGGTAACGCTGAGGGCCAACTAGAACCTGTGGCTTATGCCTCCAGGTCACTCTCTCAAGCTGAACGGGGATATGGGATGGTTGAGAAAGAAGCACTCGCATGTGTCTATGGAGTGAAAAAGATGCATCAGTACCTTTTTGGCAGAAGGTTCGAATTAGAAACGGACCACAAGCCGTTACCATCCCTGCTGTCAGACAGCAAGACTGTCAATGCCAATGTGTCAGCTCACATATAGCGATGGGCTCTCATTGCCGCTGCGTATGGCTACACCATCCGGCACCGGTCCAGCACCGAAAACTGAGCTGACACGCTCAGCAGGCTTCCACTGGCCACCACTGAGGGGACAGTGGAGCAAAGCGCTGAGATGGTCATGGCTGTCGATGCCTTTGACAGCGCAGACTCCCCCATCACAGCCCGCCAGATCAAAATCTGGACCAACAGAGATCCCCTCCTATCCTTGATTAAGAAATGTGTCCTGACTGGGGATTGGGCGGCCGCACACGGAGTATGCCCTGACCGTTTCACAGACGGATGGATGAGCTCTCCATCCAAGCTGACTGCCTACTATGGGGCAGCCGGATAGTCATGCCCCAGAGGGGCAGGGAAGCATTCATCAGGGAACTCCACAGCGAGCACCCAGGCATCGTGCTTATGAATGCCATTGCCCGGTCACATGTGTGGTGGCCGGGAATTGATTCAGACCTGGAACACTGTGTTCGCAGGTGCACAAAGAGTGCCCAGTAGGTAATGCCCCCAGGGAGGCCCCGCTCAGCCCGTGGCCCTGGCCCACCAGGCCATGGTCACGTATTCACATAGACTACGGGGGCCCGTTCATGGGAAAAATGTTTCTCATTGTGGTTGATGCGTACTCGAAATGGATCAAGTGCATCATTTTGAATTCATGCACGACATCCACCACCGTGGAGAGTCTGTGCGCGGTCTTTGCGACCCATGGCTTGCCAGACAACCTTGTTAGCGATAATGGCCCATGTTTCACAAGCTACAAATTCCGGGAGTTCATGTCGCGTAATGGCATCAACCATGTCAGGACAGCACCATTCAAGCCGGCCTCCAATGGCCAGGCGGAGCGTGCTGTCCAAATCATAAAACAAGGCATGCTCCAGATTCAAGGACCCTCCCTTCAATGCCGCCTATCGCGTCTCCTGCTGGCCTATAGATCCCAACCGCACTCGCTCACAGGGGTCCCGCCCGCGGAGCTACTCATGAAACGAACACTCAAAACTCGGCTGTCCTTCATTCATCCAGACCTGTCCGACATTGTTGAGGGCAAGCGCCAGTTCCAAAATGAGTACCATGACCGAAATTCAAGGGGGAGATGTATAAAAATTGATGACCCCGTATTTGTTCTCAATCACGCTTTGGGGCCCAAATGGCTTGAGGGGACTGTAATAGACAAAGAGGGGAATAGGGTCATAGTGGTTAAACTTAACAATGGGCAGATATGCCGCAAGCATCTGGACCAAGTAAAAAAAAGATTCAGCATGGACACTGAGGAACCTGAGGAAGATCATGAGATGGTATTCACACGACCACCAGTGAACGAGCAATAAGAACATTTAGCAGCATGCACAATCGCTGCGGTCAGCCCGGACAGGCCGGAATCACCACAGGTGACAGACACGCATACCAAGGCTCAACAACCAGAGCCCCAACTGCGGCACTCCACGAGAGAGCGCAGACCATCCGAGAGACTTAACCTATGATCCCAATAAGATGTTGAGGGGGAGGTGATGTCATGTATGTAACCTTTATGTAACAACACTGCAATATTGTATATACATAAGAAATGCACACCTTGACCACAGGGGGTGAACTTGTGGGAGACACTCCTCACCTGGTCATCCAGGTATATAAAGGGAGGTCCCACGCAGGGTCATCACTTCTTGGTCCTGTGAATAAAGGTTCAGGTCATGGAGTGACCTTGTCGATAGAATGTGCCTCATGTGGATTTGTGGTATTGTGTAAGGACTTTACAGGCTGAGGCCTGGTTCGACCCCAGAGATCCCCAAGCCACAGAACAGGGAGTGCTTAGGCAACTGACCCTAGCTTACAGAAACGGCAGAGGGACAGAAGAGAACCCACAAAAGGGACGGGTTCACGAAATCCGACCTAGCCAAGACAAGAGGGAATGGTACCACGAGGGCGGCAACCCCTCTGATACAAAACGTACCTGCTTTGGGTGCGGAAGGAGTGGTCACTGGAGAAAGAATTGTAAAAATCCATGGAAGAATAGCACAGGAAAGAGTTCTCCAGCCCCTGCCCAAAAGACCAAACAGATAAGCCAGCCCCTCCCCACTCATTTGATAATTTTTTAACTGCACGCCAAACCATGTTAGATGGCCCGGGAAAGGTAGCCACCGCCACTGGTACCGAAATCCCACCTGCCCCCTCCCAACCAAAACCGTGACTAGGACAGGCACAACCTGGCCACCTGTGTGCCCTCAAGTACGATGCGTGGGGGAGACCGACCGTACAGATGGTGGTGGAAAAGGTGAAAGGGACTTACCTGCTGGACACCGGTGCCTCAAGCACCCTTGTCTATGCAGCTAACCCCGCCGCCTCACCTCTGTCTCACGGGGTCCCCTATAGCTTGGTACGTTTCACAGGCACTGAACAGACTGGCTCATTCTCCGTTCCACTCTCCATTCATTTAGGTACAGTCCACACTAAGTGGACTTGTGTCCTGATGAAGTGGGAGCAGGAAGGGAGAGGGATCCTGGGGGCTAACTTCATCCCAGGCCATGGGATCCTAGTGGATTTAAGAAACCACTGACTTTGGGGGTCAGTCTGTACGGGACAGGAGAGTGAGGTGATGGTTATCCCGGGAAAACAGGGAAAAGGGACGGTGTGCACCATGAAGCCAAAGGAGGATTACGACCTTGAATCACTGGTCAGTAATACTCCTGTAGAATACCAAGAATATGTGAAGCAAAGCCTTGCAGCTTTTGTCACTCACAAACACAACTGTGGGGGAATAAACGGGGTCGAGGTTAGCATAGATGGGGACCCCATGACCCGACTTTGGTTGTAAAAACAGAGTGACAGACTATTATCTGAATGGTGACAGATTAGGAAAAGAGGAGGTGCAACGAGACCTGGGTGTCATGGTACATCAGTCATTGAAGGTTGGCATGCAGGTACAGCAGGCGGTTAAGAAGGCAAATGGCATGTTGGCCTTCATAGCGAGGGGATTCGAGTGCAGGGGCAGGGATGTGTTAGTACAGTTGTACAGGGTCTTGGTGAGGCCACACCTGGAGTATTGTGTACAGTTTTGGTCTCCTAACTTGAGGAAGGACATTCTTGCTATTGAGGAAGTGCAGCGAAGGTTCACCAGACTGATTCCCGGGATGGCGGGACTGACATATCAAGAAAGACTGGATCAACTGGGCTTGTATTCACTGGAGTTCAGAAGAATGAGAGGGGATCTCATAGAAATGTTTAAAATTCTGACGGGTTTAGACAGGTTAGATGCAGGAAGAATGTTCCCAATGTTGGGGAAGTCCAGAACTAGGGGTCACAGTCTAAGGATAAGGGGTAAGCCATTTAGGACCGAGATGAGGAGAAAATTCTTCATCCAGAGAGTGGTGAATCTGTGGAATTCTCTACCACAGAAAGTTGTTGAAGCCAATTCACTAAATATATTCAAAAAGGAGTTAGATGTAGTCCTTACTACTAGGGGGATCAAGGGGTAAGGCGAGAAAGCAGGAATCGGGTACTGAAGTTGCATGTTCAGCCATGAACTCATTGAATGGCGGTGCAGGCTCGAAGTGCCAAATAGCCTACTCCTGCACCTATTTTCTATGTTTCTATGTTTCTATGAGATCCCTTCTCATCCTTCTAAACTCCAGTAAATCAAGGCCCAGTTGATCCAGTCTCTCCTCTTTTGTTGAGAAACGTTGCATGGCAAAAGGCAAACAAAATAATGTGAGGGAAAATAAATAAGTGGGTAAAAGAGAAATTGAAACTGATCTCATTTCACTAACATTCTCAAATATTTATTTTATTAGATCACAAGATACTTACAGATGCGGAAGGCCATTCAGCCCATATTAATTAATACATCCATGGACTTCCTACTGAAGCATCCAATTGTTTCTTAAATGATTGCAGGGCTCTTGCCTCCACTACTTTCCCTGGAAATGTATTCCACACATTGATCACTCTATTGGGGTAATTTTAACTTTTAAGGCCAGGTGAAAAAATGAATCAAATTCTTCTGTTAAAGCATTTTAGAAATAAAACTAGGGCTCTTCATGCTTTTAATGTCACTTCATGAATCATGAATCAACAGCTTGTTTTACACCTGGGCTGATTTTCTTTTCCATTGATATCAACAGAAAAGACACTGCGTGTAAAATGGACTGCCAATTCGCTATCACTACCTTGTGATATTCAGAGAATCGTCACAGGTAAATGGAACAGGTAAATGCTGACATTTTTAAACTGGAATTCCCATTGGAAATATTGACAGAAGAGGTTACAAATAGAGCATGCACCATACTCAAGATTTTTACTAATATACAAGTTGATCTCCCATGGTATTGCACATGAGTCTAGACCAAATGTAGTGGTAGTGCTGCACCACCTCCATTGGGGAGGCTGTAATTGCAGTGTGACAAGTTTATATAGGCTGTTTCCATTATAAACGCAGAAATAGAAATTTATAATGGAGAGTAAACAGGAAGTGTACGCAAATGTAAGGTTTTTACAGATAGATACTTTTGTCATTGGTTCAACATTCAAGAGCATACCAGTATCAAAAGTACAGCATAATGGATTATTTACTTAGCTGAACCATTTCCTGCAGTGCTTCTCCTGTGCTTGCTCCCAGATGGTTCCATTTATAGGCATGAGCCAAGATGGGAACAGGTGACCAAATAAATGTGGTTGCTATCGAGCATGCGCTGATTTTCGTCAGTTTTCGCTCTTATTTTCTTTGCTACAGATTCCTTCACGAACTGTGCATAAAAGTGAATGTCAGCAAAATTACTTTGCTGCCCAATCCTGAATGCGGGCAAGTTTCTGCCCACCTCTGCCACCCACCGATGTCAATGCTGCTTAGAATTGGCATTGGTAGCACGGACATCAGTGCCTTCTGTAAACAATGTTGTGGCTGTGCACTGCCTCCAATTGTGGCAGTTTGTGTACTTCACTTGTACTTTGTTAATGGAGTTGGTCCCTCTCTTGTCACATTCGCCCATTTATACTGCTGGATGGATATGGCAACACAATATGAACAGGTGCCAACTCAGCGAATCTGGCAGGCTGACACTGAGGTTACCGAAAGCCGCACCAGACCTGCACAGGATGCAACTGACACCGTCATTTCCCATTCTGTCTGGGAAGGTCCGTGCCGCAACGTTAAACATCTGCGAGCTCAGGCTGCCCCAAGCCTGTGTTAACAAGCCAAAGTATGCATGCAAGAGAAAGAAAATCGGCGCTGCGGTAATTTTTGCATTTTGTTTAACTTAGTTGCTGCATTGCTTACCTTCTTTTGTGCTGAACATATAAGATACATTTGCAATGCCACGAAAGTAATTTGTTAAAGTTCTTTAATTCGACCTAACGTGTTTATATTAGTTACAGCGTCGCCTTGCACTAAAACTCGTCTATTAATAAGGCAAAATCCGAGCGTATCGATGGATCTTTGTGAGATGCGATTGCCTCTAACTGTGTGTTGTGTTAATTCGGGGTGAAATACTCAACATCAAAGCAGTTTTCTTTCTGCTGTGCTGAGGGAAGAACCTTCCTGCTCTGCTCCCTTGTCTTGTTGCCCAGAGGTTTGAAGTTCACGATCCCGGACCCCTGCTGGAGATCTGCTGCCCGAATTCTTGGACAATTCGTGTTCACTCCTCAGCTTTTGAATTTCGCTGTTTAACTCCAACAAGGTTTTGGCGAGCTGCCGATCCTGGGACCGCATCTCCAACTGCAAATCAAAGAGATGAGACAGCCACTTCTGTAAAATGTGCATATTCTGAGCCATTAATATTCAAAAAGTTGGACTCTTCATTGGGACAGACAGGCATTAAAGCTATTTGAGGTGAATCTTGTTTGAAAAATCACTAAATTATCATTCATCAGCCTCGACCGTCCATCCCCCAAAACACCAGCCACCAGTCTTTCCCCAAATCACCAGCCACACACCTATCTCAACAAAACCCATTCATCCAGTTAGAGAAAAGATGACTATTTTGAACAAAAGAAGCCGGGAGAAGCTATGCATTTAGTAAACAAAAACATTTCTAAAGGATAGTTGCGGAAAGCTAGTTGTTCAGATTCCTTGCAGCCAGTAGCGGAGCCGGTGGCCAACGTGCACTTGCCCCTGTCTGTTTGGCCCGGCTTCCCAACAGTTGGGCAATCTCCAGAGAGGGTGAGAGCTGGGGGCGCCAACACAAGTGGGATCCCAGCACGGCTCTGGCCGCTTGCAATACAGGGAGCACGGGGAGATGGGGCTCAATTCGAGTTGCTTTAGGAAAGGGTTGCGGATTGAAAGATTGCAGCTTTTCCTCACCAGCTCGGTTCGGAGCCAAGTGATGGCCCCATCGATCTTGGCTCTGCGGAGCTCGTGGTCGGCTCGGGGATTCCTGCTCAGAGTCCAGGACTCGGGCTCCTCGCACGGTGCCGAGGGGCCCCGGAAGGCGCTCAGTAGCCTGTGCTTGATATTCTCCAACACCATGCTGGAGACAGTGTCCTCGTACTGGCTGTCATTGCTCATACTTCACAGACCGGCAGGCGTGAACTCTTCACAGGTCTGGTCATGCACAACGGCGGGGAGCTTCTAAACAGCCCAGTAAAGCAGTAAGCGCAGCGTCTCCAGGTGCAGCATTGTATCTGACTCGGTTTGCAAGTCTCTCCGGGGTTTGCTCCGATGGTCGCTCCCGATAAGGGCAGTCGGATTTGTACCCAGAGAGGAGAAGCGAGGCTTGTTTCGCTGCACTCTGTAACTGTGGGAAGCTCCGAGGGAGAGAGGGGGACAAAGCCTATTGTTGCGCTCGCCGCCGAGATGGTCCGCTGCACTCCCCAAAGAAACAAGTTGGCAGGTTCAAATCGAGAGAGAGAGGGGGGGAGGGAGAGAGTAGGCTCCAGCGAATGGGACCGCATGTCAATGAACAGGCATCGCTTGCACATCACTGAGAGGGAGAAGTCGCCGCATCCCCCATTCTAGTTATTGCTGCTCCCGACCAGCAGGTACAGACACAAGAGCCCATTGTAGCTGTGAACTATGCACTGGGAAATAACTGAGAAATATCTCCCGGATCGGTTCGAGTAGCACCGTACATCACAAATACAGCCGCCCTTTCTAGATCAAACCATCAATGCGATTACCCAGCCAAACATTAAAGTCTCAGAGCGATAACAGGGCGAGTTTCGAGACTATCCTGTTACTGGGAGAGGCAAGTTCGTGGTTTTCATTTAAAGCAGGGTTTAGTTCAAGTGTTTTACTCGAGTGTTGCTATTTGAACTGGTAGTTCAGTTTTAGGAACTGTTTCCAGCTCTCGATTTTTTTCTCCATCCCGTAACGGTGAGAAAGTCTGGCACAGCCCAGTGCAATGACCAGCTCGCTTTGCTTGGTGCTGTTAATCTTTAGTCACTCACTGATGCGCACAGGCAGGCGTGCAGAGTGCAACTGACACAGAATAGAAACTGCCAGTCCCTGGGGTGTGCCACAAACGTGTGCCAGTTCAGTCTGGGAACAATATCCTTATTTCATTTGCACAACAAAGGAATCCACTGCATTCCTCGCCGTTTCCCCACTGATTTCATTCTGTTGGCTTTTAATTAGAGGTTACTGCTTTTTTTCCCTCATCTGCTTTTACACCGATGTTATTGGATGACCGTTGTTGCACCGAATAAAAAGTTCAGTTGTTTAAATCTTGCCCGTCTTTTCTTTGTGTTTGTGTTACCACCGGGATCATTCCACGGAAACATTGTTCCAGACTTCCTGATCCACCTTCACTAAAAACATACCAATAGTGGATAATCAAGGGACTATAGGGAGGGAGGAACTTAATACAATGAATATCACTAATGAAGTGTACTCGGTAAAATAATGGGATTAAAGGCGGACAAGTCCCCTGGACCTGCTGACTTACATGATAGGGTCTTAAGAGAAGTAGCTGCAAAAATAGTGGATGCATTGGTTGTAATCTACCAAAATTCCCTGGATTCTGGAGCGGTCCCAGAATATAATGCCCCCATTTTAAAAAGGAGGCAGATAAAAAGCAGGAAACTATCGACCAACTAGCCTAACATCTGTCATTGGGGAAATGAAGGAGTCCATTATTAAGGAAGCAGTAGCGGGGCATTTGGAAAAGCATGATTCAATCAAGCAGAGTCAACATGGTTTTATGAAAGGGAAATCATGTTTGACAAATTTCTTGGAGTTCTTTGAGGATGTAACGAGCAGAGTGGATAAGGGGGAACCAGTGGATGTGGTATATTTGGATTTCCAGAAAGCATTCGATAAGGTGACACATAAGAGGTTACTGCACAAGATAAAAGCTCACAGGGTTGGGGTAATATATTAGCATGGATAGAGGATTGGCTAACTAACAGAAAACAGAGAGTCGGGATAAATGGGTAATTTTCCAGTTGGCAAACAGTGACTAGTGGGATGCTGCAGGGATCGGTGCTGGGTCCTCAACTCTTTACAATCTATATTAATGACTTGGATGAAGGGACCGAGTGTAATGTAGCCAAGTTTGCTGATGATACAAAGATGGGTGGGAAAGGAAATTGTGCGGAGGACATAAAAAATCTGCAAAGGGATATAGACAGGCTAAGTGAGTGGGCAAAATTTGGCAGATGGATTATAATGTGGGAAAATGTGAGGTAATCCACTTTGGCAGAAATAATAGAAAGGCAAATTATAATTTAAATGGAGAAAAATTGCTAAGTGCTGCAGTAAAGAAATACCTGGGGGGTCCTTGTGCATGAAACACAAAAAGTTAGTATACAGGTACAGCAAGTAATCAGGAAGGCAAATGGAATGTTGGCCTTTATTGCAAGGGGGATAGAGTATAAAAGCAGAAAAGTCCTGCTACAACTGTACATGGTATTGGTGAGGCCACACCTGGAGTACTGCGTACAGTTTTGGTCTCCGTATTTAAGGAAGGATATATTTGCATTGGAGGCTGTTCAGAGAAGGTTCACTAGATTGATTCCGGAGATGAGGGGGTTGACTTGTGAAGATAGTTTGAGTAGGTTGGGCTTATACTCATTGGAGTTCAGAATAATGAGAGTTGATCTTATTGAAACTTATGATAATGAGGGGACTCGACAAGGTAGATGCAGCCAAGATATTTCCATTCACAGGAGAAACTAAAACTAGGGGACATACTTAGAATAAGGGGCTGTCCATTTAAAACTGAGATGAGGAGAAATTTCTTCTCTCAGAGGGTCGTAAATCTATGGAATTCTCTGCCCCAGAGAGCTGTGGAAGCTGGGTCATTGAATATATTTAAAGCGGAGATAGACAGATTTTTGAATGATAAGGCAGTAAAGTGTTATGGGGAGCGGGCAGGGAAGTGGAGCTGAGTCCATGATCAGATCAGCCATATGATCTTATTGAATAGCGGAACAGGCTCTAGGGGGCCAAATGGCCTACTCCTGCTCCTATTTCTTATGTTCTGTTTGGTGGAATTACAGGGATGGGGTGGGGGGGATGGTGGTGAGGGCTTCTGAGCCACCAGCTGCACTCTGGCTGCTGGTACCGTATCCTGCCCCGGGAGGTCACCGCCCAGGGGTCCAGGGACATGCAGATTGGGATCCTTTTGGTTCCAAGGGCAACTTGTCTGTAACTGAAGGGTGAACCTTTCCTGCTGTGAGCAGCAGACCACGACACTCTTTGCCACTTTATCAGGGCACGCTGTAATACAACCAGCCTCCTCCCCTTCCCCCATCCCCAACCTGTCCAGGCACCAGAAGTCTGCTTTAAGCACCCCGATGATCCGGCCATCACGTGAGCACAGTTATATCTCACAGGGACCAATTGCTTCCTCGGTGAAGCGCAGTCTGCTCCTCTTACATTGCCTCAAATGACATTCGCTCCCTGTGCACTTTCTGTGGTGGGGGGGAAGGGAGTAGCTAGACTGGCTCAAACTCTGGCCTTAGTCCCTCAAGTGCTCCTTCTGCTCCTCCTTCAGGTTGTCAATGATAGTCAAGAACAGGGAATTCCCTGTGGATGGGACATTTCAGTGCTTTCACCTTTACACATATACAAAAAGGTGAGAATCCTGAACTGAATTGCCTTCAGACACTAACAGGGCTCTGGATGACAAAACTGGCAAGAAAAGACCACCAACCCCGAGTTAATTAGAAAAAGAAAACTTTGAACAATTTCCAGACTGCTGGGGTGAGGCTCCACAGTTTCAATGGTGCCTTTGTTGTCCTCCCAGACTGAAAATCATGTGAGGGCCATAAATCATATCAATACCAGGTCACCCACACCATTAGTTTTTAGTCTAAATGGCTGTGGCACAAATTGCAGCAAATTGGCGATTGCCATTGACTGCAATGGAGGGCTGAGCAGTGAGCATGAGCTTTTATTGACTTAGGAGAGACTTTCGGCAGAGTGGTACAAATGTATCAGCAAATTATGGTGCAATGCAAATACTGGCATAACTCACTTAGTCCATTATTTCCTGGAACTTTTACATATTAATAATGGCAGAGGCCATTAATGTGGTACAAGTTTCCAGCAAATGCTGGCGCAATATTGCATTTTAGGGTCATTGGTACCACTACAGTCCTTGATTCACAAAATCTTAGGGGGTGAAATTGCCCTGCACCCAGATTGATAAGGTAACCCTCTGGGGCTGGGACTTTGAGCGCTTAGTGAAAGTCCTGCCCCGGACGCGGAATTGACCTAAGCGCTCCTCAAAGGAATCTCCCGCGCTTCACTTCCTTTGGAGGCGGTAACCGGGGCACTGAAGGAAGCACTACACGAAAGTTCCATGTAGCGCTGATGCGCTTCAACGCCCTTCCCCTTTGATTAAAGGGAAGGGCCGCCGCGCACTTCAAGGCCTCTGATAGCCTCCACCAGGTCACCAGTGCTTCCGGGCCAGCAGCCTGGCACCCAAATCGGAGTGCTGGGCTGCACAATGGTGGCCCAGATCATGTTAGGACCGTTATCATTCCGCCGACCCAAGAGTCGGTCAACAAAAAAAGATGGTGGCCGGGGACGCTAGCGCCCTCCCCTTTAAGCACCGCCCTGAGAGTGGTTGTTGGCTAGCTTTGCGACCCGCAAAACTGGCGTCGACATCTGCTCGTGTTAGGGGGTCGGCGCGGGGCAGCAATGGGTCACCGCGCACGGCGATGATGTAATCGTCAGTTGCACGGTGGCACTCCACAAACTCCCGGAGGCGCTAATGAAGCTATAAAAAGGAACAATTTCACCCCTATAAATTAGATTTGGGGTATGCAACTGTACCCGCTTTTATTAAAGCATTAATAAAATAATAAAAACACATGCTACAAATCATTGATGTGAACAGTTTTCTACCTTATCCAGTATATTTGGAGCTAATTCATTATAATTTTATCCCAGCTGATGGTGATGCAAAAATAAACTAATTATCATTTATTTATTTTCACAGTCTTGGAAAACAGACTAAAATCAGATCACATGTTTCTATTTCAGACATGGAATAGTTTTAGAATACTGGGTCATTTCAACAGGATGAGTCAAAATGTGATTTTGATTGTTGTGAATTGTGACCTGAGGTTAGGAGCCTAAAGCTGGTCTAGAAACACAATTCCAGTGTCACTGACACTGCCAATGAACTGACTAGTTGTCTACATGACCTTATGTTTTCGTAATCCTGGCCACACATCAATAAGCTTGCTTTACCAGAAACTCACTTCCTATTGATGTTCCCATATAGATTACTTTCACCAACCCCCTCCCACCCCCCCCCCCGCCCCTCTAGTTATTGACCCATTCGCCAGAGGGAATAATTTTTTTCTATCTTCGCTATCAAAACCTCTCATCATTTTGAAACCCTCTACTAGGTCACCTCTTAACCTTATCTGTTCAAAGGAGAACAGTCCTAACTTTTCCAACCTCTCCTCATAACTGAAGTCCCTCATCCCTGGTTATATCCTTGTAAAACTTCTCTGTATCCTTTCTAAGGCCTTTACATCTTTCCTGAAGTGTGGTGCACAAAATTGTCCACAATACTCCAGCTGAGGCATGATCTCTTTGCTTTTATATTCTATTAGCCAGTGGCTCGGTTGGTCATCATCATAGGCAGTCCCTTGGAATCGAGGAAGACGCTTCCATTCTTAAAATGAGTCCTTAGATGGCTGAACAGTCCAATACGGGAACCACAGTCCCTGTCACAGGTGGGACAGATAGTCGTTGACGGTAAGGGAGGGTGGGACAGATTTGCCGCATGCTCTTTCTGCTGCCTGTGCTTGATTTCGACATGCTCTCGGCAATGAGACTCGAGGTGCTCAGCATCCTCCCGGATGCACTTCCTCAACATAGGGCGGTCTTTGGTCAGGGACTCCCAGGTGGGGATGTTGTACTCTATCAGGGAGTCTTTGAGGGTATCCTTGTAACGTTTCCTCTGCCCACCTTTGGCTCATTTGGTGTGAAGGAGTTCCGAGTAGAGCGCTTGCTTTGGGACTTTCGTGTCTGGCATGTGAACGATGTGGCCTGTCCAGCAGAGCTGATCAAGTGTGGTCAGTGCTTCAATGCTGGGGATGTTGGCCTGGTCGAGGACGCTAACGTTGGTGCGTCTGTCCTCCCAGGAGATTTGTAGGATCTCGCGTAGACATCGTTGGTGGTATTTCTCCAGTGACATGAAGTGTCTACTGTACATGGTCCATGTCTCTGAGCCATACAGGAGAGGGGGTATTACTACAGCTCTGTAGACCATGAGCTTGGTGGAAGATTTGAGTGGCTCGGTTGGTAGCACCCTCGCCTCTGAATGTTGTGGGTTCAAGTCCCACTCCAGAGACTTGAGCACAAAAATCTAGGCTGACACTCTAGTGCAGTACTGAGGAAGTACGGAAGTGGAAATAGGCGGTCTTAGTTATGCTGCGGATATGTGGTCGAAAGCTTATTTCAGGGTCAAATATGACACCAAGACTTCCGTACTCTTGTACTCTAACACCTTCCAATAAAGAACAACATGCCATTTGCCTTCTTATTGCTTGCTGTACCTGCCTGCTAACATTCTGTGTTTCTCGCACGAGGACACCCAAATCTCTCTGAACATCAACATTTAAAAGTTTATCAATATTTAAAAACTATTCTATTTTTCTAATCTTCTTACCAAATCAAAGAATTCAATCAAGTTAGTCAGACACAACTTACCATTAACAAATCCATGCTGGCTCTCCTTGATTAATGCATGCCATTCCACCGATGTTAGACTGACTGGCCTGTTGTTTCTTGGTTTATCCTGCTCCCCTTTCTTGAATAGTGATATAACATAAACAACCCTCCAGTCCTCTGACACTACTCCTGTATACAATCAGGATTGAAAGTGTTATGTATGGAGAAAGAGTCAGACTGAACACTGTGAGTTCAAAGTAAAGTGTGACCTTAGTCTTTTATTGCAGGTCTCCAGATTGCCTCTCCAACCTGTGAGGCCTCCTTAAATACCTGTGCTCCCAAGGGATTATGCGATCCCTTAGGACTGCAGGGAATGAGCCCTCTGGTGGCTGTACAGAGTAAATACAAGTCCACATATATAACAACACTCCCCCCCCAAAGTCAATAGTGCAACTATTTACAATGTGAGTCGATCTGGTGCCCTTCTTGCCCTCGTTGATCGTCTCGGTGTGAAAGCTGGTATTGTTGAATCATTAGTTGGGCCCTCACTGGGCTGCTGTGCAGCTGGCCTTGCTGGGCTGCCTGGTGTGTTGGGTCCTGCTGGGCTGCTGTGGATGATGGGTTCTGCTTCCTAATCAACTGTAATGCCGGTTGCCACTGGTGTGTATGTTGGGGGATCAAAAAAGGTAGAGTCCGAGGTGAGTTTCTCAGGATAGTCCGTGAATCTGAATTTGATTTGGTCCAAGTGTTTCCGGTGAATGAGTCCATTTGAAAGTTTGACCCGAAACACCCTGCTCCCCTCTTTGGCCACGACAGTGCCAGGAAGCCACTTGGGACCTTATCCATAATTCAATACAAATACAGGGTCATTGATTTCAATCTCGCGTGACACATTTGCGCTATCATGGTATGTACCTTGTTGAAGCCGCCTGCTCTCTACCTGTTTATGTAGATCAGGGTGAACTAACGAGAGCCTTGTATTAAGTGCTCTTTTCATGAGCAGTTCAGCAGGTGGGATCCCAGTGAGCGAGTGGGGTCTCGTGCGGTAGCTAAGCAGGACTCGGGATAGGCGAGTCTGCAGCAAGCCTTCAGTTACCCTCTTCAAGCCTTGCTTGATGGTTTGCACTGCTCCCTCTGCCTGACTATTGGACACTGGTTTAAACGGGGCAGATGTGACATGTTTGATCCGGTTACAGGGCTGTAGGGGGTGGTCTGTGGGGTCAGGTTCACCTCTGACCTTCTGAGTGGTTCGAATCGCTCCCACTCTCTGGGTTCTAGACTTTGGATTTATTTGGGGATGTGACAAAGTGCAAGAGACAACTGGTTTTGGTGCACAGAACTTCGATTTTATTACGGACAAGAAAAGTACAATGTCAAGCTTGTAATAACGAGAATAAAGAACACTTCATCACACATTCAAAAGGGGTTACAGAAAATGGTACACCTCCCACCTCCCAATGCCTAACTCTGACTAGGTTAAACTCCAAGGCAAACAGGGATTATGCTCACCAATCCTTTATTATCAGTTGGCGATGGTTCACGATTTCAGGGTCCGCGAGACTCTGTAGGTTCTACTTGCCATACCCCGAACATCGTAGAAGACTTCTTACTGCGTAGTCGTTAGTTGGGTGGTGTCCGCTGATGCGGTCGGGCGCATATTGGACTTATGGGGTCAGTACCCACTTTCTTCCATCAGCAGTAGGTTTTAAAGTCTCTTTAGGTAATGTTTCACCTGTTGGTAGTTAGGACTAGATTGTAGAGTGGAAACTTTCGAATCTTCGGTTTCTTCTTGAGGAGTTTGGGTTTTGGAATTGGTCAATCGCGGTGCTTTAGATGTTACCACATTGGCTGTGGTCAGTTGTTGCCACAATGGCGATGTCTGAAGTTACTGGGAACTGCTTTCTCTGCCGCAATGATGTTTTTCCTTCTTCTTTCGATAACAGGGCAGTGTGGCCCAGGAGTGTCGTCAAGGTTGGAGATGTTGGTGCTCAGAAGAGCTGCATAAAACTGTTGCGGTGGTCTCTCTCCATCCTTCCCCTCTTCGAATAAATGAATGCCTGCTCTTTTTCGTCAAAAACCCGGCCCCAGTTATACTTTGAGAGCCGTTCTAATCTTCGCGCCAAATCAGATCTGATTCTTTGTTTTAATTTTGGCAGATCGATTTTTTTTTTCATATTTTGGCGGGCCCATTAATGATAACCTGTCTCGGATGTGTCGATCTTTCGAATTTGTTTCTTGATCAGGAAAAATTAGCTTTGTTATTTGCAATGTCCGCCTAGGCCTGGGTTTTCCATGTGGGTTGGATGGGCCATTATCATTATGTATGCGCTGGATGGGTTTCCTGCTCAGAGTGATGGCTGGCTATCTCTGGGTTGATTGTTGCTATGTTAATGTCTCCCAGGGAGAAGGGTTTTCGAGTTTACACAATTCCCCAGAAAATTTGTTTAGCTTCAATACCCTAGGCAGCTTCAATACCCAAAACTGGTTTATTTGAAGGATAGTTATTCTTTAGTTTTCAGCCCTTTCCACACGGATCCAATCTGCCTTGTAAAAATCCCAAATAAATAAAAACTCATAGTTTCTTCCATGTGCACTTTAGGATCCCAAACCTTCTGGTTGACAGTTCCAAATTACATTCCCTTTCCAATGAGTCCAAACACTGGTGGGGTTTTCCCACAAATTTTTCAATCCTACAGTCCCCCCTGTGATACTCTACATACTAGAGTGTCATGCTAGGTGAGCAAAATCCCTGATTCCCGAGAGTCAACATTCCGCTTGTATTTACCGAACTAAGCTTAAACATACATACCCACTTTGAAATGTATTGCAGTTTACAGGCAAATACAATCATTCCAATTATGTTACAGCATGGAGGGGGTCGGACGCCCCTCCATTACTCCGGTTTCACAGAAAATAAAGGTACATAGTCAAACACATTTTTAAGTAAAATTCTTATAACCCTCGACCTCTGCATTTTTACAGCAGGTGAAAATCTAAACAAACTAAGCATGATAATATGGGGTTACCCTCCCCTGTGCGATCCCCAAGTTTGACCAGGGAGCACACAGCACCCTTTGGTGCCTGACTTGACGGCCTCTGCTTTTCACTCGGCAAGTGAGACACAATCAGTAAAGAATAATCGCGAGTTGACAGACAACCAAAACGTGGGAAGCTATTCTGATCCCGGCAGGAACTTCTATATTTCTGAAAATGTCCCACCAAGGTGGAATTGTGATCTCTAGAATTTTTCTCCCTATCTCAATTGTTTTCTGTTCCAGAGTGTAGAAATGTTTTTGCGAGATTACTACAACTTCTAACAGAGTGGTAAGATGTTCGGGTAGAGAGGGAATTTCATAGCCAAAATGTGCAACATAATCCTGCAGCTTTGTGATGTTTTCACTTACAGTGAGGTGAACAGTGGAGGGTTCGGGAATGGGACAATCCGTTCCTGGGCCACTTGAACTTCTGCCTCGGGTTTAAAGCAAAAACTGCTGTCACTCACCGGACACCAGAAGTGTTGTCCATACTGGTAGTGGGTGCACTGGTGGTGACACAATATGTCCCACCCCCTATGTATGCTACCTGTGGGGGAACATGGTTTTGTGCTATTACCTCCATGGTACAGTTGATACGCTGTGCGCCAGCAGCTTTAAACCCGCACTGTGGTTTAGAATAAGCGTTCAAGTGCTGGGGACACAGTATTATGTGTGCACCCCGGCTCCGGCACCCTTGAAGAAGGTACAAAATTCACAAGAAACCCCCCCCCCTCCCCTGTGTTTGGGCTCATTCGAAAGGAAATTTAATTTGGGACTACCTACCGAAAAGTTTGGAACTCTAAAGTGCTTATGAAATAAACTACGAACTTTAATAGAATTTTGGATTTTAAAAGACAAACTCAAGGCTGTGGGCGGGTCTAAGGAATTAGCAGGAGACATCCTGATTAAGTGAAGCTACCTGGGTGTGAAGACTAAGTTAACCTGTCTGGAGGGCTGAGTATTCGAGAATCCTTCCCCCACAAGAAACATTTACATCACAAAATCACCCAGAGATAGCTACCGATCAACATGGGTCTGGAAAACCATTTCAGCATATCCATCACAAAGAGGCCCAATCCAGCCTGTATGCGAAAACTAAGCACAAAAGGATATTGCAATTACCAAACTAATGTTTCCATCAGGAAACAGTTTTCGACCATCAACTCACCTAAAATATATCAACTTTTAACGAGCCCACCAAAATATTACAAAGAAGAGTCAAGCCCGCCAAATTTACACAAAGGATTTTGAACTGATTTGGCGTCAAGATTAGAAACACTGAAATCAAATAACTAGTCCCTGTTTTCAACAGAGGGTATGACATACTTGGATTTACAACCGAGACCATGCTTGTGTCATTAAGACAAGGAGAGAAACCAACGTGACAGTTGTAAACTAACTTCTCCAGCCTCGAAGTCCTGAAGTTCTGAAGGAAGGAAGAACATCACCATCGCGGCAGCAACCGATCACAGTCAACGTGGTATCAACGGAAAAACCACCGCGATCGACGAAACTCGAACAAAACTCCAACGGGAAAAAAACAAAGAATCGAAAAGTTTCCACTCTACAATCTAATCCTGACCTACCAACGGGTAAAACATTACCTAAAAGACTGTAGAAACCTATTTCTAACGAAGAAAACCAGGTACTTACCCCATAGATCCAAACGCACCTTACCGCATCAGCGGATTCAACCCAACTGAAGACTGCGCAGCAAGAAGTCTTCTCCGACGTTCGGGGTACAGCAAGCAGACCCTACCACATCCAGCGAACCCCGAAACCGTGATCTACTGTTAACTGTCAAAAGGATTGGTAAGCATAGTCCCTGCCTGCCCTGGACTCCAACCTAGCTAGAATTAGGTATTGGGAGGTGGGAGGTATAATTTTACTGTCACCCCCTTTGAATGTGTAGTGTATGGTTCTTTATTAGAGTGATTATAAGTTTGACCTTGTACCTTTCCTTGTATTGTCCCTTATCAGAACGATTGTAAGTTTGGCCTTGTATTTTCTTACGAAAGTAATAAGCTTGTATTTCCTTGACTGTAATAATAACGAAGTTCTTGTGCATCAAACCAACGTCCTTTGCATTTTTCTCACACCCCCCAAATAAATCCAGAGTCTAGAACCCAAGGGAGTGGGAGTGATTCGAACCGCTCAAGTTGGTCAGAAGGGAACCTGACACTCTCACAGAGACCACACTCCCTTACAAAATGGCGACTGCGGCATGACTCTGGTACAAGGGGTGTGATGTGGAGAGTGCTGGTTTGGGGCAAAGAACCAAGATGGAAGAGAGGATTTCCTCCTACGTGTATAAGAAAGGGAATGTAACTAAAGAATGGGTGCTTAGTCTATTGCGCGCTGAGCGTCCAGCTGATGCTGCAGCCCAGTGGACAGCAAGCAAAGATCACAAAGAAGCAGTAGAGAAAGCAATTTGGTTGGTCTGTCTACAGCGACAGGTCCAACTCCTAGACAGAATGAATGAAACATTACAGGCAGAGTTATGGGAATGCGCAGAGAACTACCAGAAAAGGGTTATGTCAGAAGAAAGATTATCGGGAGAACTCCATAAGCTAAAACAGGAAAGGACCCAGTTAATGGAAAGGTTTAAAAACAGTCAGGACTATTTTCAGTGTCAGATTACCGAGGCCAAAAGTAATGAAAAGTCACTGAGTGAGGAAAGCACTCGTCTCACTCTACAAGTAAAAGAGCTCCAGGAAAGATTAAAAGATGTGCAAGCAGCGTATAAAGTAGCTAACACTAATGGGTTTGAATCGGGAGACCACGGTCCCTGCCAGCAACAAATTAAAAGTTTGAACCTTGCTCTGTCCAAGGCAAAAGGCATGATATGCCTAATAAGCCCGGGTACGCCCCACGTAAACCTGGAAGAGAAGGAAGAAACTACCCGGCCACTACCTGTGGCACCGGTGACTGCACCGGTTCAGCAGCAGGAGGGGCAAATCAGTTGCGGTGCGGATAGGGATAGTGAACCACCACCACCTGTGGCACCGAGTTTCAGCTCGGCTTGGCCGCAGGGAGGAGAGGGAGGCGAGCCAGAACAGGGAGAGCCAGAACCAGGGCCAATGTGCCCAGTCCGGCAACAGAAATTTGGCCCGTCCACCCTTAACGGGGGTCCAGGGCCCCTGGAAAGTCAGTTTGTGGTCCCCTACACTCCCCACCAGCTTAGGGCTATGATAAGCCACCTGGGAAAACTAACTCCAAAGGGAGACCCCTCAGTTCACTTTGTGGAAGTGGAACGGGCAGGGGATATTAATGGCTGCGATGATGCAGAAATGGCAAAGATGCTTCTCCTATCCCTAGATGGCAAACTGTACCAGTCCCTCGCCACTGAGAGCAAAAGAGGACAGAAAACACTTGCTGCCATCCATAAAGACATTTTAGAAGCTATGGGCTGCAATGACGGGAGTCCCTTCTCCAGAGTCCCTTCTCCAGAGCAGCTCACAGGGTAAACCCCACAGGCTTTAGCAGACCGAATGTGGCCTGTGTACAAAAGCGCCTGTAGTGGGGACATAGACAGGGATAACTAAAGCCCAGATGAATTAGCACACTGGCTCCAAAGCCTAGTAGCTAACAGTTTACCCCGAATAAGAACTAAGGCTGAGGCCTGGTTCAATCCAAGAGATCCCCAAGCCACCGAACAGGGACTGCTTAGACTGACCCTAGCTTACAGAAACGGCAGAGGGACAGAAGAGAACCCACAAAAGGGAAGGGTTCACAAAATCCGACCTAGCCAAGATAAGAGGGAATGGCGCCACGAGGGGAGCAACCACTTCGATACAAAACGTACCTGCTTCGGGTGTGGAAAGAGTGGACACTGGTTAAAGAATTGTAGAAATCCTTGGAAGAATAGCGCAGGAAAGAGTTCTCCAGCCTCTGCCCAAAAACCAAGACAGCTAAGCCAGTCCCTCCCCACTCATTTGATACCTTTTTAACTGCACTCCGAGCCATGTTCGTTGCCCTGGGAAGGTAGCCACCGCCACCGGTACTGAGATCCCATCTGCCCTCTCCCAACCAAAACCGTGACTAGGACAGGTGCAGCCCGTTCACCTGTGTGCCCTCGAGTGGGGGAGACTGACCGTTCAAATGGAAGTGGAAAAGGTGAAAGGGACTTACCTACTGGACACCGGTGCCTCAAGCACCCTTGTCTATGCAGCTAACCCCGCCTCAGCTCTGTCTAACGGGGTCCCCTACAGCTTGGTGGGTTTCACAGGCAGTGAACAGACTGGCTCATTCTCCGTTCCGCTCTCCATTCATTTAAGTACACTCCACACTAAATGGACTTGTGTCCTGATGAAGTGGGAGCAGGAAGGGTGAGGGATCCTGGGGGCTAATTTCATCCTAGGCCACGGGATCCTTGTGGATTTAAGAAACCACTGTCTTTGAGGGTCAGTCTGTATGGGACAGGAGAGTGAGGTGATGATTATCCCGCGAAAACAGGGAAAAGGAACGGTGTGCACCATGAAACCAAAGGAAGGTTACGACCTTGGATCACTGGTCAGTAACACTCTGATAGAATATCAAGAATATGCAAGGAAAAACCTTGCAGCTTTTGCAACTCACAAACACAACTGTGAGAGAATAAACGGAGTTGAGGTTAGCATAGATGGGGACCCCATGACCCGACCACAGAAACAGTACAACTTCCCCAGGGAGGCGGAGACAGACATGGAAACAACCTTGGGTTCGCTGGTTAAACAGGGGGTATTGAGACCAATAGCTACCCATGTGAACTCTCCATTGTGGCCGATTAAGAAACCGGACAACTCCTGGAGAGCCACGGTGGACTATCGAGTACTCAACTGTAACATCCCCGCCTGTGCACCCACTGTTGCTGCTGTCGCCGACCTCATTGGAAGTATCCCAGCCTCTGCGACCACCTTCACGGTGCTGGATATTTCCAACGGGTTCTGGTCCATACCTTTAAGAAGGGAAGATCAGTACAAGTTTGATTTTACCTTTAAAGGACAGCAATACATTTGGAACTGTCTCCCTCAGGGCTTGCACAACAGCTCCAGTATTTTCCATTAGTGTATGGCCAACTGTTTAAAGAGTTTCAGCAGACCCCAGCAATTAGTACAGTATGTGGATGACCTGCTCCTGTTCACCGATGAAGGGGAGGAGCATGGCCCACTACTGGCTGAACTGCTGGAGCTGCTGAAAGAAGAGGGATTTAAAGTAAACCCCAAGAAGGCACAGATCAGCCTGAAGGAAGTAAAATTCCTGGGACTGACTGTGCGCGCTGGGGAAGGGCCATAGGCAAGGCTAGAAGGGAAGCAGTGCAGAAGTTACCAGCCCCCAACACAGTAACAGGAGTAAGATCTTTTCTAGGGCTAACCGGGTACTGCAGAGACTTCATTGAGGATTATGCAGCCACCGCAGCTCCTCTCCTCCGACTCCTACACAAGGGAGTGGAGTGGGAATGGGACAAAGGTTTCGAGGCAGCATTTATCCAACTCAAGAAAGACCTGCAGACCACACCAGCTCTAGGGGCCATAGATGGGGATAAAGAGTTTTTCCTGGAGGTAGCAGCCAGTGGGGACAGCCTGAACGCAGTACTGCTCCAAGAGCGGCATGGCCGGCTGAGACCAGTGGACTACTCCTCCAGGATACTCACGGACGTGGAGAAGGGATACTCCAACTGTGAGAGGCACGTCCTAGCCACTCGCTGGGCTGTGAAAAGATCACTGATCTTCACAGGGGGTTCCCTATCACACTCCTTACCCACCATACGCCCACCCAAATGTTCCTGGACGGGAGAATCAAGGGCGGGACGATGCATTGCTCACTGGACCCTGCTCCTCTCCCAAACAGACCTAAGGGTAAAGGGCTCTGAGAGCCAAGACTCGCAGCCAACATGATTTATCCAGGAACAGCCCACTGGTGTTCCAGCGAAGAGATATGGGAAATTGACATAGGCTTTCGAGCTGGGTTACACCCCACAAGCCGAGAGATCTATGTGGACGGTTCAAGCACGGTATCTGTGGGTGAACGACTCACAGGCTGCAGAGTTTATGACCCCGAGGCAGGCACTGCCCTAGCGATTAAACTCCCTAGTACTATGAGCGTCCAGCACGCTGAACTGTCTGCAGTGGTGTACGTAGTCACACACCCCGAAGAATTCCCGACCCCATACACGATTTGCTCGGACACCATGTTCACATGCAATTCGTGTACGGAGTACCTGGTTATCTGGTCCCGCCGCGGATACACATCCGCAGACGGGAGATACCTGGCAATTAAGCCCCTACTGGAAAAGATCATAAAAGTCATGGGGGAGGAAGGGAATATCTACATACATAAGGTGAAGGCACATTCCACCAATGAACCCCATAGCGAGGGAAACCAGCAGGCTGACATGTTGGCCAAGCATGGGGCCCGCACGGGCAAGCTCTGGGATCCGTACAACCTAGCACCCATCGCAGCAGTCAGGGGCAGGATAGGGATGGCAGGGAAGGCAGGGATAGCTTTGCCCCCGGACCTAAAAATCGTTCTGATCCAAGACACCGTCCTAAAAGCTCTCCTGAGCACGCTAGAAAAAAGGGGAAAAGATACATGGCCCATATGGCACAGCAGCAATTACCATTAAAGAAGGCATGCTGTTCAGGGGGGAGCAATGGGTAGTACCGCAACAACACCAGAGAGAATTCCTCCAGCTGGCCCACGAGGGTCCAGGAGCAGGACACCTCGGACCTGAGACCACCTGCCAATGAGGGGTGGCCGGGACTCAGGGAAGACGTCCGCGAGTTCTGTGCTAGCTGTCTGGTGTGCGCGGCCAACAACCCCAACCCCCAGAAAAGAAAGGTGTCCATTGCACATATCAGGAGGGTAGAGGGACCCTGGCAATCAATCCAACTCGATTACATCGGGCCCCTACCCACTGCCCAGGGAGGTTACAAGTACTGCCGAGTATTAGTGGATGTATTCACCAAATGGGTGGAAGCCTTTCCATGCTGAACAGCCATTGCCCTGGGAACAGCTAGGATCCTGGTCAGAGAAGTGTTCTCTCGGTGGGGACTATCACAATACGTGGAGTCCGACCAAGGGAGTCACTTCACCGGGCAGGTGATGCAGGAGGCGCTTAAGGTACTCGGCATCAGAGGGAAATGGCATGTCGCCCACAACCTGCAGTCATCGGACCTCTGGAGCGTTTAAACTGCACCATCAAACAAAGGCTGTGCAAAGAGACAGGGGACTCACCCAAGTCCTCATGGGGATCTGGGCAAGCCAGTCAAAGAGCACGGGGTACTCCCCATACGAGCTCATGACCGGCAGAGCCATGCGAACCCCCACGCATGTGATAGCCCCGGTACTCATGGAAGGTCAGCTTAGGGAAGCAAACCAGAACAGCTTTGTCAGGAATCTGTTTGAACACCTTAAACAGATTCACTGGCAGGCTGCTAACAACATGGGAAAACAGCATCGGAGCAACCGACTGCTGCTAGAACCCCGCAAGCATCACAAATGGGAGATAGGGGACCAGGATATGGTGAGGAACTACGCTAGAGTAAGGGTCTTTGAGGCACTGTACATGGGACCGTACCACATTGTCGACAAGGCAAGCCCCATGGTCTATGGCATAAAATTGCCCCGCCGAACAAAATGGTTCCACATAAGTCAGTGCAAACTTTTCAACCCAGGGGCAACAGCTAACCGTAAGTGACAGCCAAAACCTGTAAACTGTGCTCAAAACAGGGACTCCCAGCCAACAAACCCCAACTGTGGAAATCCCACCGGGGATGTGGCAGACCCACAGACTGCACCTAGAGGGGCGGTGGACTGTGTTACTGGAGGAGCTGTTCCCCCCAATCATTTGGGACTCGGACACGCCCCCAGCGGCCGGAGCCTTAAGAAGGTCTCCCCGCACACCACTGCCAAAGACACTGTGGTCACCAGCGCTCCAATTTGAATGGTTCAGCCCCGGGAAAGGGATCAGCTGCAAAAGGGTACCTAAGGTCAGCGACCAGCCCGTGAGCAGGGACACCCAGCCGGTAGCCTCGGACAACGAGGGACCCCCAGAAGAGATAGCGGTGGACCAGCCACCAAGTGAGAGTCCCCAGCCCATAGCCCTCAACCAGGCAGGACCCCCAGGGGAAGAAACGAACCAGGCAGCCACCCCCAAAGGAGCGGTGTGTTGTAGCACCGGAGGGGACGTTCCCCCAATAGTGTGGGACTCAAACCCACCTCTGGTCAGGACACTCCGGGTCCGGTGGTGCAAGCTGACCTATTACCGACCTCGCTGGACACCCAGCGGAAGAAGAAGAAAGAAAGAAGGCAGAAATTAACCTGGCCACCCGGAGACTGGTGACAGATGTACATATATACAGTACGATATAAATATAAGTATGTTTAGTAATAAGTTTAGAATAGTGTAAGATTATCTCTGTAATGATAAGTATATATGTATTAGAGACTGAAGTAAGGAAAGGAATCTACCTGTGCAGCTGTTGAAAGAGGCACAGGTCGGGTAATCCCTGGGAGGAAGAAGAATCTACCAGTATGGCTATTAAGGAAGCACCGGTGAGATAACAAGCAGAACGACTGTGAGATTAAAAGTTAAAAGCAGACATCAGCTCACAAGGAACTGAATAAGACAGCCAGTCAATTAAAGACTATGAGCCCAAATTGGAACCGGGTCATCTTTATCATGCCGAAGAGCTTTCTCAGGGCTAGACAACCTGTTTTATGTGCCCCTACATGAAAGAGAGCAGCATGAGAAGGATCCTGTTCCTGCTCATGATAGGGATGAGCAGCGGCGACTGAGGAGACGTGGAAGAATTCCTCATTTACGGGTGTTCAGGAGAAAGAGCACCGATCGTAACCGCCGGGGGTGGCATCCCAGGCGTGGAAGAACTCTCCGTTTACGCCCACGAGGAAAGATGGCCAGGGTGGCTGGGATCTAATTCTACCCGCTATTCCAGCCAGGAAGGTTTTACCTACGGGGAGGCCTCGCTTCCATGTCCCCGGATGCGGATCATCGCTGCCCGAGTCAGTGTTACAGAGGGAAAACGTGTGTGTTTGACTTGCAAAGGGAACATTCCCCTGGGAAGATGGTGGTGGCTCAGAAAACTGAGCAAGGACACATGGGACCAGGAATCGGACTGGGAAAGACTCGGTGATGATACGTACCGCACCATCACGGGGACACGGGGAGGAGTAAAAGTGTGTTGGGACAAATGGTGAGAATCCGAACAAGGAATTTACGTATGCATGTGGGGATCAGAGAGTATTTGTCCCGCAGGCATATCGATCGCCTTTGTCAGGCAATGGCAAGATGAAGGGGAAGGGATGAGGTGGGATTCTAGCCTACACGGGTGCGCAGTCCCACACTCCCCACTCCCAATTAACGCCACCGAACTAAGAGCACACATTAAGAAACCCCTGCCCACAACCCCACCAATACACACAGTAATAGAAAGGTGTCCTACCATCACCAAGGGACCTGGGAATGGATTAGTATTGGTACCGACCGAAAAGGTGTTATATCGGGGGGTACATTATATAGTAGCTTCAGTAATTTTAAACCTTACCGAGGTACACCTACCTGCATGGTGTCTGAAGGAAACAGAGCTGCTATACCAGGCCCAACTTAGAGACATGTTCAAGAAATTTTATGAGTTAGACTTTGGAAATATAGACAAAGCAGACCTATACACCCTAAATGCTAGGGACACCATGGGCTCAGGGAGACCTACATCATAAACAATGTTTTCACTACCTACAATACAGCATCCTCTGTAATAAATAGCCTAGATGACATAGAACTGCAAACACAGATAGACAGTTTAAAGATCCAATTGAGGAAAATCCTGAAACAGGAGAACACCGTAGTAGGTTCAGAACTACACGAGGACCAGGTTATGACTGTCCATTTAAAAGAAATAGTGGCTGAGCTGGAAAAACATGCACAGACAGTGAATGCACTCATACGGGAGGATAGAAACGCTTCTGACCAGGCTGCACAGAACGAGGCATGCGTATTATATGGGGCATGGTTGTTGGGTGAGGGCTGCAACAATCTGGAGGATTTAAAACAAGGTATAGTCCCCTCTTGGATCAGGAACAAGCACCTCGCAGCCCTCCACCCGTACAGCAATTCACTAAGCCCGTGCCAGCTCCGTCTAGCCTCTGAAGCCTACCCTGTCCCAGTAGACTGTGGGAAATCTAACCACACCATTATGGGAATCGTACTAAGGATGCCGGTCATGGGTGGGACAGCCCGACCTGCACTGGTATACCGGGGTGGAGAACATTGGAGTTATTCAGGGAGGTGCACACATTCGTTTTGCAGCGGTCCCACCCTATGGGCCCAAGTTTCCACATGATTTGCGCCTGATTTTTAGGAGCAACTGGTGGAGAACGGACTATCTTAGAATTTGCAATTCTCCACATTTTTTTTTCTGCAGTTCTAGTCAGGTAAAACAGTTCTACTTTGGAACAGAATTTTTTCTTCAAAATGGGGCGTGTCCGGCCACTGACGCCTGATTTGAAAGTTTTCACAGTGTAAATGTACTCCAAACTAAAGTAGAATGGAGCAAGTGAAGATTTTTGTAGAACTGAAAAACCTGTTCTACACATTAAAAAATCAGGCGCAGGTTACAAATCAGGCGTCCAGAACGAGGTGGGGGGAAGGGAACTCATTAAATTCTACAATAAATCCTTATTTATACTTATACAAATATTATACAAATAAATCCAACCTGAATAAACATTTATAAACAAAGAAAAGATTAAATAAACCATCTTCCTAGCTGTGTGAAAGTGCTTCAGCCAGGAAGAATGGTGCAGCAAGCCTCACAAAACGAGGGAGCCGACCGAACGCGGGCGGGGGGGGGGAGGGAGCCGAGCGAATGCAGGCCGGGTGGGGGGGGAGGAGGGAGCCGACCGAACGCGGGCGGGGGAGGGGGTGGGGAGGGAAGGGAAGGGAAGGGAGCCGACGAACGCGGGGGGGGGTGGGGAGAGAAGGGAAGGGAGCCGACGAACGCAGGGGGGGGGGGAGGGAAGGGAAGGGAGCCGACGAACGCAGGGGGGGGGGGAGGGAAGGGAAGGGAGCCGACGAACGCAGGGGGGGGGGGAGGGAAGGGAAGGGAGCCGACGAACGCGGGGGGGGGGTGGGGAGAGAAGGGAAGGGAGCCGACGAACGCAGGGGGGGGGGGAGGGAAGGGAAGGGAGCCGACGAACGCGGGGGGGGTGGGGAGAGAAGGGAAGGGAGCCGACGAACGCAGGGGGGGGGGGAGGGAAGGGAAGGGAGCCGACGAACGCGGGGGGGGTGGGGAGAGAAGGGAAGGGAGCCGACGAACGCGGGGGGGGGGTGGGGAGAGAAGGGAAGGGAGCCGACGAACGCAGGGGGGGGGGAGGGAAGGGAAGGGAGCCGACGAACGCGGGGGGGGGGTGGGGAGAGAAGGGAAGGGAGCCGACGAACGCAGGGGGGGGGGAGAGAAGGGAAGGGAGCCGACGAACGCGGGGGGGGTGGGGAGAGAAGGGAAGGGAGCCGACGAACGCTGGGGCGGGGGGGGGTGGAGGGAAGGGAAGGGAGCCGACGAACGCGGGAGGGAGAGAGCCGACCGAACGCGGGGGGAGGGAGCTGAGCAAACGCGGGGGGGGGGGGCGTGGGAGGGAGGGAGCCGACCGAACGCGAGGGAGGGAGCCGACCGAATGCGGGGGGGCGGGGAAGGGAATGGAGCCGTTCCAGACGGCTGGCGGGAAAGAGAGAAGGCTGCAGGAAGCCTCAGAAATTGAGGAGCCATTTCCCGACGGCAAAAGGGGGGAGGTCGTTGGGAAACGGCTGCCTCAACTTTCTGAGGCTTCCTGCAGCCTTCTCACTGCTACAAGAAGCCTCTGTGCTGATGGCAATGTACTTTTATTAAAAAATGTTCAAAAACTAAACAGCTACAAAGAACTACAAAGAACTACAAAAATGGCCGAGTGCCAATGTTTTTTTCACACTGAGCATGCGCGAACGCTCCAACGCGCACGCGCAGCGTTGCCGACAGGAAAAAAACTAATTTAAATAGTACCCGCCCCCTCCCACTTACAAAATCAGCGCGAGTGTAGGCTCCACCCCCCTGGGCGCCGCGCCAGGCAGACAAGGAGCTGCAGAACGCTCCAGAACCGCTCGGTTTTTTTCTGGCGCCATTTTAGGCGCGGAAAACGGGTGCCCAGCTCGAGGGGCGCCCGTTTTTTATCATGTGGAAACTTGGGCCCTATGTCATAAAGTGGGAGCACGCTGTAACGGGTACAGACCTCTCCGGATGCCAGAGCCGGGGTGCACATGTAATACTGTGTCCCCAGTACTTCAGTGCCCATTCAAAGTCACAGTGTGGGTTTAAAGCTGCTGGCGCACAGCCTATTAACTGCACCATGGAGGTAGTGGCACAAGACCAGGTCCCTCCACAGGTAGCATACATAGGGGGTGGGACATATTGTGTCACCACCAGTGCACCCCACTACCAACATGGACACTTCTGGTGTCCGGTGAGTGACAGCAGTTTTTGCTTCAAACCTGAGGCATCAGTTCAAGTGGCCCAGGAACGTATTGTCCCCATTCCTGAGCCCTCCACTGTCCACCTCACTGTGAAGGAAAACATTATAAACCTGCAGGATTATGTTGTACATTTTGGGAATGCAATCCCCCCTCTACCCGAACATCTTACCGCTCTGCTAAAAGCTGTAATTATCTCACAGAAACACTTGTATACTCTAGAACAAAAAACAATTGAGATAGAGAAAAAGATTCTCGAGATCACAATTCCGCCTTGGTGGGAGCTTTTCAGAAATATAGAGGTCCCAGTCTGGATCCGAATCGCTTCCCACACTTTAGTTATCTGTTAACTTGCAATTATTCTTTACTTATGGTGTCTCACTTGCCGAGTGAAATGCAGAGGCCGTCAGGTCAGGCACCAAAGGGTGCTGTACGCTCCAGGGCCGAACTTGGGAATCGCGCAAGGAGGGGTGACACCATACTACCATGTTTAATTTGTGTTTGATTTTACCTGCTGTAAACCGCAACATCGCGAGTGTTGTAAGAGTGTTACTTAAATGTTTTGACTATGTACCTTTATTTTACTGAATTTAAAATGTGTTTAACTATGGAACTTTATGTTACCTGAGAATGTAATTGACCATGTGCTTCTACTTTACTTTATTTAAAGTTGTGTTTGAATGTATACCATTATTTTACTGTGAAAACCGAGTAAAACCCCCTCTATGCTATAACCGAACTATAACGACTGTATTCGCCTGTAAATTACATTTGCATTTCAACGGGGGATGCAGGGTAATGTTTAGCTAGTATAAATGCAGGGAAGGTTGACTCTCGGGAGCAGGAATTTTGCTTAACCTCGGTTGACACTCAAGAGTGTGGAGTGTCAACAGGGGGGACTGAAGAAGGTGCAAAATTCTCAAGAAACCCCCCCTGTGTTTGGGTTCATTCAAAAGGAAATTTAATTTGGGACTACCTATCGAAAAGTTTGGAACTCTAAAGTGCTTATGAAGGAAACTACAAACTTTAATCGAATTTTGGATTTTAAAAGACAGATTCAATGCTGTGGGCGGGCCGAAGGAACTAGCAGGAGACAGTCTGATTAAGTGAAGCTACCTGGGTGTGAGGACTAAGTTAACCTGTCTGGAGGGATGAGTATTCGAGAATCATTTACATCACAAAATCACCCAGAGGTAGCTACCCATCAACATGGGTCTGGAAACCCATTTCAGCATATACATCACAAAGAGGTCCAATCCAGCCTGTATGCAAAAACTAAGCACAAAAGGACATTGTAATTACCAAACTAATGTTTCCATCAGGAAACAGTTTTCAAACATCGACTCACGTAAAACATATCAACTTTTAACGAGCCCGCCAAAATATTACAAAGAAGAGCCAAGCCCGCCAAAATTATACAAAGGATTTTGAACTGATTTGGCGCCAAGATTAGAAACACTGAAATTGTATAACTGGCCTCTGTTTTCAACAGAAGGTATGACATACTTGGCTATACAACTGAGCCCACGGTTGTGTCATCAAGACAAGGAGCGAAACCAACGCGACAGTTGTAAACTAACTTCTCCAGCTTCGAAGTCCTGTAGTCCTGAAGGAAGGAAGAACATCACCATCGTGGCAGCGACTGACCACAGTCAACGTGGTATCAACAGAAAACCACCGCGATCGACCAAACTCGAACAAAACTCCAACGGAAAAAAAACGGAAAATCGAAATGTTTCCACTCTACAATCTAATCCTGACCTACCAACGGGTCAAACATTACCTAAAAGACTGTAGAAACCTATTTCTAACAAAGAAAACCAGGTATTTACCCCATAGATCCAAACGCACCTTACCGCATCAGCGGATTCAATCCAACTGAAGATTGCGCAGCAAGAATTCTTTTCGGACGTTCGGGGTACGCTAAGCAGACCCTATCACATCCAGCGAACCCTGAAACCGCGATCTACTGTAAACTGTCAAAAGGATTGGTAAGCATAGTCCCTGCCTGCCCTAGAGTCCAACCTAGCTAGAATTAGGTATTGTGAGGTGGGAGGTATAATTTTACTGTAACCCCCTTTGAATGTGTAGTGTATGGTTCTTTATTAGCGTGATTATAAGTTTGACCTTGTACCTTTCCTTGTATTGTCCCTTATCAGAACGATTGTAAGTTTGGCCATGTATTTTCTTACTAAAGTAATAAGCTTGTATTTCCTTGACTGTAATAAAAACAAAGTTCTTTTGCATAAAACCAGCGTCCTTTGCACTTTTGTCACACCCCCCAAATAAATCCAGAGTCTAGAACCCAAGGGAGTGAGAGCGATTCAAACCGCTCAAGTTGATCAGAAGAGAACCTGACCCCCTCACAGAGATCACACCCCCTTATACTGGGGAGGTCAGTACCTGTCATTGTGTGCTCCCACTTTATGACATATGGTGGGACCGCTGTTAAACGACGTGTGCACCTCCTTGAATGACTCCAATGTTCTCCACCCTGTATACTGGTGCGGGTCGGGCTGTCCCACCCATGACCGGCATCCTTAGTGTACTATCCCCATGATGGTGTGATTAGAATGCCTGCAATCCACCGGGACAGGGTAGGCCTCAGAAGCTAGGTGGAGCTGGCACGGGCTTAGTGAATTACTATACAGGTGGAGGGCTGCGAGGTGCTTGTTACTGATCCAGGAGGGGACTAAACCTTGTTTTAAATCCTCCAGGTTGTTGCGGCCCTCGCCCAACAACCACGCCCCATACAGCACACACACCTCATTCTGTGCAGCCTGGTCTGAAGCGTTCCTATCCTCCCGTATGAGTGCATTTACTGTTTGTGCATGTTTTTCCAGCTCAGTCATGATCTCTTTTAAATGGACAGTCATAGCCTGGTCCTCGTGTAGCTCTGAGCCTCCCACTGTGTTTCCTCTTTCAAGATCTTTCTCAGTTGGTTCTTTAGACCATTTATCTGCGTTTGCAGTTCGATATCATCCAGGCTATTTATCACAGAGGACCTTGTATTATATGAAGTAAAAATGTCGTTCAAGGTTCCCCTTCGAGGTCTTCCCATGCTCATGGTGTCCCTAGCATATAAGGTGTATAGATGTGCTTTGTCTACATTCCCAAAGTCGAACTCGTAAAATTTCTTGAACCATTTCTCTGAGTAGGGCCTGGTGTAGCTGTTCTGTTTCCTTCGGGCACCATGCAGGTAAGTGCACCTCGGTAAGGTTTAAAATAACTGAAGCTACTGCATAGTGTACCCCCAGGTATAACACCTTGTCAATCGGTACCAATACTAATCCGTTCCCTGGTCCCTTGGTGGTGGTAGGACACCTCTCTATTATTGTTCGCATTGGCAGGGTCGTGAGCAGGGATTTCTTAATGCGTGCTATGAGTTCGGTGGCGTTAATTGGGAGTGGGGAGTGTGGGACTGCACGCCCGTGTAGGCTGGAATCCCACCCCATCCCTTCCCCGTCGTCACGCCATTGCCTGGCGAAGGCGATTGATATGCCTGCGAGACAGATCTCCTCTGACCCCCACATGCAGACATAAATTCCCTGTTCCAACTCCCACCGCTTGTTCCAACACACCTTCACTCCTCCCCGTGTCCCCGTGATGGTACGGTACGTATCATTACCGAGTCTTTCCCAGTCAGATTCCTGATCCACCGCGTCCTTCCTCAGCTTCCTGAGCCACCACCAGCTACCCAGGGGAATCTGCCCTTTACAAGTCAAACACACACATTTTCCCTCCGTAACACTGACTCGCGCAGCAACGACCCGTATCCTGGGGCATGGCACGGAAATTTCCCCATAGGTAAACCCTTCCTGGCTGGAGTAGCAGGTGGAATTAGACCCCAGCCACCCTGGCCACCTGCCCTCGTGTGTATAAATGGCGAGCTCTTCCACACCCAGTGTGCCGTCCCCTGCAGTCACGATCGGTGCTCTCTCTCCCGAGCACCCATAAATGAGAAATTCTTCCACGTCTCCTTGGCCGCCACTGCTCATCCTTATCAAGGCGAGCAGGAACAGGACCCTTTTCATGTCGTTCTCCTTCCTGTAGGGGCACATAAAACAGATAGTCCAGCCCTGAGAAAAGCTCTCTGGCTTGACAAAAGGTGATCGAGTTCCAATTTGGCTCATTTCTTCCCGGAAACACAGTAAAATCTTTAATCAACTGACTGTCTTTTCCAGTTCCTGTCGGAACTGATGTCTGTTTTTAACTTTTGTCTCATTTTACTCTTTTCGTTCTTGTAGTGCCTCTTTTACTGCCTACAAGGTGGGGTCTTTTCCTTTCCCCAAGAAACTATTACTGGTGCTCCCTTTAATATCTGTACTGGTAGAGCCTTCATACTCCCGGATGCTACCCGGTCTGTGCCTCTCCTAATAGCTGTACAGGTGGATTCTTTTCCTACCCCCAAATGGGCTCTTACACATCTTCCCCAAACACTACCAGATACATGTCACTAGTCGGACACCGGCTGTCATCCGAAACTCTTCCATTTCATATTTGTTTTAAATCATTCTTATCCCATTTTTACTCGTTTCACTACTTCCATACGAGTGGTTTCTTTTCGGTCGTGGTGACCTGAAATCACTCTTCATTTGGTGGTGGTGACCCCCCCAAAAAAATTCTTACACTCAGAATCCTATGCTATGCTACATTCTTATTGTCCTATTTATGTAGATCTGCCACCCGTCTCCGGGTGGCCAGGTTAACTCCTATTCTCCTTTCTTCTCTGGCCTCTGGGTTTCCAGCGGGGCCGATAGTAGTTCGGCCTGTACCGTAGGACCCGGAGTGTCCTGACTGGAGGTGGGTCTGAGTCCCACACTATTGGGGGAACGTCCCCTCCGGTGCTACAACACTTTGGGGGTGGCAGCGAACTTCATTTCGTTACCCGAGGGTTCGACATAGTCAAGGGCTGCGGGTTGGGGACTTCCAATTGGTGGCTGGTCCACCACTATCTCTTCCGGGGATCCGTCGTCGTCCATGGCTGCTGGCTGGGGGTCCCTGCTCGCAGGCTGGTCCCTGATCTTAGGTACCCCTTTGTGGCTGGTCCCTCTCCTGGGGCTGAACCACTTAAATTGGGGCGCTGGTGACCACGGTGTCTTAGGCCGTGGCTTGCGGAGAGTCCTTCTCAGGGTTCTGACTACTGGGGGTGTGTCCGAGTCCCAAATGATTGAGGGGATAGCTCCTCCAGTAACACAGTCCACCACCCCTTTAGGTGCAGTCTGTGAGACTGCCATGTCCCCTGTGGGATTTCCACAGTCGTGGGGCTGCTGGCTGAGGGTCCCTGCCTTTAGCACGGTTCACTGTTCCTGGCTGTCCCTTACGCTTGGCTGCTATTCCAGGGTTGAAAGGTTTGCACTGGTTTATGTGGAACCACTTTGTATGGCGAGGCATTTTTACGGCATAGACCATGGGGCTTGCCTTGTCGATAATGTGGTACGGCCCCATGTACAGTGCCTCAAAAGCCCCTACTCGAGTGTAGTTCCTCACCATGACCTGGTCCCCTACCTCCCACTCGTGGTGTTTGCGGGATTCTAGCAGCATTCGGTTGCTCCGATGCTGTTTTCCCATGTTGTTAGCAGCCTGCCAGTGAATCTGTTTAAGGTGTTCAAACAGATTCCTGACAAAGCTGTCCCAGCTCACTTCCCTGAGCTGACCTTCCGTGAGTACCGGGGCTATCACATGGGTAGGGATTCGATTGGCTCTGCCGGTCATGAGCTCGTACAAGGAGTACCCCGTGCTCTTTGACTGGCTGGCCCGGATCCCCATAAGGACCAGTGGTAGGACCTCTACCCACTTCTTGGTGAGTCCCCCATCTCCTTTCTTTGATAATACGGTTTAAACGCTCCACAGGCCCAGATGACTGCAGGTTGTGGGCGACATGCCATTTCCCCTCGATGCCGAGCACCTTAAGGGTCGCCTGCATCACCTGCCCGGTGAAGTGACTCCCTTGGTCGGACTCCACGTACTGGGGTAGTCCCCATCGGAAGAACACCTCCCTGACCAGGATCCTATAGCAGTGGCTGTCCGGCATGGGAAGGCTTCCACCCATTTGATGAATACATCCACCAACACTAGGCAGTACTTGTTGCCTCCCTGAGCAGTGGGTAGGGGCCCGATGTAATCGACCTGGATCGACTGTCAGGGTCCCTCTACCCTCCTGATATGTCCCATAGACACCTTCCTTTTCTGGGGGTCAGGGTTGTTGGCAGCACACACCAGACAGCTGGCGCAGAACTCGTGGACATCTTCCCTGAATCCTGGCCACCACCCTGCCTGTTCCACCCGTTGTCAAGTGATCTTAGGTCCGGGGTGTCCTGCTCCTTGAACCTCGTGGGCCAGCTGGAGGAATTCTCTCTGGTGTTGTTGCGGTACCACCCATTACTCCCCCCTGAACAGCATGTCTTCTTTAATGGCAATAGCTGCAGTGCTGTACGGGCCATCTACCCTTTCCCTGTTAGCTAGCATGTACAGGACAGTTTTGAGGACGGGGTCTTGGATCTGAACAGTTTTCAGGTCCGGGGGCAATGCTATCCCTGCCCTCCATGCCGTCCCAATCCTGCCCCTGCCTACTGCGATGGGGCCTGGGTTGTACGGATCCCAGAGCTTGCCTGTGCGGGCCAACATGTCACCCTTCTGGTTTCCCTCGCTACGGGGTTCAGTGGTTGAGTGTGCCTTCACTTTGTGTATATAGACCTTCCCTTCCTCCCCCACGGCTGCCATGCCTCTTTTCCAGTAGAGACTTGATTGCCAGGGGTCTCCCGTCAGCAGATGTGTATCCGCGACGGGATCAGATAGCCAGATATTCCGTACACGAATTGCATGTGAACATACTGTCCAAGCAAATCGTGTATGGAGTCGTGAATTCTTCAGGGTGTGTGACCACGTACACCACCGCTGACAGTTCAGCATGCTGGGCACCCATAGTACTGGGGAGTTTAAACGCCAGGGCAATGCGTGCCTCTAGGTCATACACTCCGCAGCCTGTGAGTCGTTCTCCCGTAGATACCGTGCTTGAACCGTCTACATAGATTTCCCGACTTGTGGGGTGTAACCCGGCCCGAAAGCCTATATAAACTTCCCATACATCTTCCCTGGATAGATCATGTTAGCTGCGAGCCTTGACTCGCAGAGACCCTTTACCCTTATGTGGTGTCCCTGCACCTTACTACAAATTCACACGAGGCATGTACTGCAGACACAGTCACTACGTGATCTTAACCTTTATTCCCCAGGACCAAGGAGTGCCGACCCTGGGTGGGACCTCCCCTTTTATACCTGGAAACCCAGGTGAGGAGTGTCTCCCACAAGGTCACCCCCTGTGGTCAGGGTGTGCATTTCTAGGGTATAAGTACAGTGTATAGGAGTTGCATGAAGATTACCGTTGCATGATGGTTACATACATGACATCACCTCCCCCTTACATCTATTTGTGTCAAAGGTTAAGTCTTTCAGGTGGTCGACGCTCTCTCGTGGCATGCGTCTCTGTCACGTGAGGTGATTCCGGCCTGTCCGGGCTGGCCGCAGGGACTGTTCAGGCTGTGGACTGTCCTTGTTGCTCATCCACTGGCAGTGGTGTGGATGACATCTCATGCTCTTCTTTAGGTTCCTCCGTGTCTATGCTGAACCTTTTCTTTACTTGGTCCAAGTGTTTGCGGCATATCTGCCCATTCTTTAGTCTGACCACTATGACCCTATTCCCTTCTTTGCCAATTACTGTTCCCTCAAGACACTTGGGTCCAAAGCATGGTTAAGAACAAATACCGGGTCATCTATTTCTATACACCTCCCCTTGAGTTTCGATCGTGGAACTCGGTTTGGGACTGGCGCTCGCCCTCAACAGTGTTTGCCAGGGTTGGGTGAATGAGGGACAGCCGCGTTTTAAGCGTGCGTTTCATGAGGAGTTCCGCTGGCAGGACTCCCGTGAGCGAGTGCAGGCGGGACCTGTAGGCCAGCAGGAGGCGTGATAGGTAGTACTGAAGGGAGGGTCCTTGAATGCGTAGCATGCCCTGTTTTATGACTTGGACCGCACGTTCCGCCTGGCCATTGGAAGCCGGCTTGAACGGCGCTGTCCGGACGTGTTTGATACCATTGCCCGACATAAACTCCTGGAATTCATGGCTGGTGAAACACGAGCCATTGTCGCTGACCAGAATGTCCGGCAAGCCATGGGTCATGAAAACCGTACGCAGACTCTCCACAGTGATGGATGTCGTGCACGAGTTTAATATGATGCACTCGATCCATTTCGAGTATGCATCGACAATGATCAGGAACATTTTCCCCATGAATGGGACCGCATAGTCTACATGAATGCGTGACCATGGCCTGGTGGGCCAGGGCCACAGGCTGAGTGGGGCCTCCCTGGGGGCATTGCCCAGCTAGGCACACGTCGTGCACCCAGTGTTCCAGGTCTGAGTCAATCTCCGGCCACCATACATGTGACCGGGCAATGGCCTTCATTAACACGATGTCAGGGTGATTGCTGTAGAGTTCCCTGATGAACGCTTCCCTTCCTTTCTGGGGCATGACTAACCGGCTGCCCATAGCAGGCAGTCGGCTTGGATGGAGAGCTCATCCATCCATCTCTGAAACGGTCTGACCTCCTCGGGGCACGCCCCGTGCGTGGGCGCCGAATCCCCCGTCAAGACACATTTCTTTATCATGGATAGGAGGGGGTCTCTGTTGGTCCAGAGTTTGATCTGGCAGGCTGTGATGGGGGAGCCTGCGGTGTCAAAAGCCTCAACGGCCATGACCAACTCAGCGCTTTGCTCCGACGCCCCCTCAGTGGTGGCCAGTGGGAGCCTGCTGAGGCGTCAGCACAATTTTCGGTGCCTGGCCGGTGCCGTATGGTGTGGTCATACGCAGCCAGCGTGAGAGCCCATCACTCTATGCGAGCTGACACATTGGCATTGACAGCCTTGCTGTCGGACAACAGGGTTGTTAACGGCTTGTGGTCCATTTCTAGCTCGAACCGTCTACCAAAAAGGTACTGGTGCATCTTTTTCACACCGTATACACAAGCGCTTCCTTTTCGACCATGCCGTATCCACGCTCTGCCTGGAAGAGTGACCTGGAGGCATAAGCCATCAGTTGGAGTCAGCCGTCATCATTAGCCTGCTGCAAAACACACCCAACCGCGTAGGATGATGCATCGCACGTTAAAACCAGTTTTTTACAGGGGTCATACAAAGTCAACAGTTTGTTAGAACATAGCAGGTTCCTCGCCTTATTGAAAGCCCATTCGACAGTCCCCCCAAAGCCATTCACAGCCTTTACGCAGGAGCATGTGTAACGGCTCCAACAATGTGCTTAAGTTCGGCAGAAAGTTCCCGAAAGAGTTCAAAAGTCCCAGGAATGATCGCAACTCCAACGTGTTGCCGGGCCTGGGCGCCCGGCGGATCGCCTCTGTTTTTGATTCAGTGGGCCGGATCCCGTCTGCGGCAACCCTCCGACCCAAAAACTCGACTTCTGGGGCCAAAAACACAGAATTGGCCTTTTTCAGCCGCCAAGCCTACCCGGTCCAGTCGGCATAGCACCTCCTCCAGGTTGTGGAGGTGTTCCTTGGTGTCTCGACCCATTATAAGGATGTCATCTTGGAATACGGTTGTTCCAGGAATAGATTTAAGCAAGCTTTCCATGTTTCTCTGAAAGATAGCTGCCACCGAACGAATGCCAAACGGACACCTGTTGTAGATAAATAATCCCTTGTGCATCGTGATGGTGGTCAGAAGCTTGGATTCTTCAACCAGTTCCTGAGTCATGTAGGCCGAAGTGCGGTCCAGCTTCGTGAACAGCTTGCCACCTGCCAGCGTGAAAAAAGGTCCTCCGCTCTCGGGAGCGGGTATTGGTCTTGCAGCAACACTCGCCACAAATCCTGACTGAGCCATCTGCTTTAAGGACAGGAATGATGGGACTTGCCCAGTCGCTGAATTCAATGGCCGAAATTATGCCCTCTCTGAGCAGCCTGTCCAATTCACTTTCAATTTTCTCACGCATCACATACGGCACCGCTCTGGCTTTGTGGTGTACTGGTCTGGCGTCCGGAGTGATGCTTATCACTACTTTGGTGCCCTTGAACGTTCCGACACCGGGTTGGAACAGTGACCCGAATTTTTGTAGGACCTGTGAGCATGAACTTCGCTCCACAGATGAAATGGCGTGCACATCCCCCCATTTCCAATTCATCTCGGCTAGCTAACTCCTCCCTAAGAGCGCGGGGCCATTTCCTGGGATGATGCAGAGTGGCAGGCGGTTCTGTGATCCATTATGTGTTACCACCAAGTTTGCACTGCCTAGCACTGGGATGATCTCTTTGGTGTACGTCCGTAGCTGTGTGTCAATGCGTTCCAGTTTGGGCCTTCTAGCTCTGTGTGGCCATAGTCTCTCAAATTGTTGGGCGCTCATAAGTGACTGGCTAGCTCCCGTATCCAGCTCCATGCGCACCGTGATGCCATTCAATAAAACTTTCATCATCATGGGTGGCATTTTAGTGTATGAGCTGTGGACATCAGCCACATGAACCTGCTGAACTTCAGCATCCATGGCTTTTCCCCAGGCATCATCCTGCATTGCAGACCCCTCGTCTGGTTCCTCTGTCTCACAGATTAGCCTCGCTACAGCCTTTTTGCACATCCTACAGGTATATTGCTGAAACCTGCAGCTTTTCGCAATATGTCTACCCCCGCACCTCCAGCATGAGCTGCGATTGTTGTTAACAAAAGGACTGTTACCAGGCATTCCTCTCTGATTGCCCATTTGGTTGTTTCTAAGCACTCTGATGGTGGGTGTTAATGGTCCCATCATGGGACACATTGTTCCTCATGATGGCGTGAATTGCCGAACCGCTTTCCATTGTCCCTGTTGCGGGCCCACCCTAGAGTCTGTTGCTGCCTGGGCGGTTTTGAAATGCTCTTGCCTGCCTGCGGGGTCCCGAGTCGCGTTCACCATGTTAACTCCCTGGTCCATCGACACGTTGGGACCAGGGCTGCGCGCGTAAATTAGCTTGGTCTCCTCTTCCTTTGGCCATGAAGGTCTGAACTATCAACGCCGTCCCTTCTAAAGTCAAGTCCTTGGTCTCTATGAGCTTCCTGAAAATCCCAGCATGATTAATGCCCTCAATGAAGAAATCCCTTAACATCTCCCCCCTGCAGGCGTCTGTGAACTTACAGAGACTGGCCAAGCGCCGCAGGTCCGCAACGAAGTCCGAGATGTTTTGTCCCTCCCGACGCCGGTGTGTGTAGAACTGGTGCCAGGCCATGTGTACACAACTCGCCGGCTTGAGATGCTCACTGAAAAGCTGGCTGAGCTCTTCAAAGGACTTGTCCACTGGCTTTTGGGATGCGAGCAGGTCTTTCATCAACGCATACGTCTGTGGTCCGCAGCTAGTCAATAGATGCGCCCTCTGCTTGGCAGCCGCTGCCGCTCCCAGCCAGTCCTTCGTGACAAAGCTCTGCTGGAGTCTCTCCACGAAGTCATCCCAGTCCTCACCCACACAGTAACGTTCCTCTGTGCTACCGGTGGCCATCCTCGTGGTTCAGTGATTCCCGTTTCTCGTCGCCAAATATGGTGTCCCTGCACCTTACTACAAATTCGCACGAGGCATGTACTGCAGACACAGTCACTATGTGACCTTAACCTTTATTCCCCAGGACCAAGGAGTGCCGACCCTGGGTGGGACCTCCCCTTTTATACCTGGAAACCCAGGTGAGGAGTGTCTCCCACAAGTTCACCCCCTGTGGTCAGGGTGTGCATTTGTAGGGTATAAATACAGTGTACAGGAGTTGCATGAGAGTTACAGTTACATGAAGGTTACCGTAGCATGATGGTTACAAACATGACACCTTAGGTCCATTTGAGAGAGGAGTAGGGTCCAGCGAACAATGTGGGCACTGCTCACTGTCCCGTCCTTGATTCTCCCATCCAGGAGCATTTGGGTGGGCGTATAGTGGGTAAGGAGAGTGATAGGGGACCCCCCCCGTGATCTTTTCACAACCCAGTGAGTGGCTAGGAGGTGCCCCTCACAATTGGAGTATCCATTCTCCATGTCCGTGAGTATCCTGGAGGAGTAAACTACTGGCCTCAGCCGGCCATGCCGCTCTTGGAGCAGTACTGCACTCAGACTGTCTCCGCTGGCTGCTACCTCCAGGAAGAAATCTTTACCCCATCAATAGCCCCTAGAGCTGGCGCGGTCTGCAGGTCTTTCTTGAGTCGGATAAATGCTGCCTCGCAACCTCCGTCCCAATCCCACTCCATTCCCTTGTGTCAGAGTCGGAGCAGAGGGGCTGTGGTGGCTGCATAATCCTCAATAAAATCTCTGCAGTACCCGGTTAGCCCTAGAAAAGATCTCTCTCCATTTACTGTGTTGGGGCTGGTAACTTCTGCACTGCTTCCCTTCTGGCTTTGTCAATGGCTCTTTCTCCAGCCTGCACAGCCAGTCCCAGGAATTTTACTTCCTTCAGACCGATCATTGCCTTCTTGGGATTCACTTTAAACTCCTCTACCTTCAGTAATTCCAGCAGCTCAGCCAGCAGTGGACCATGCTCCTCCCCCTCATTGGTGAATAGGAGCAGGTCGTCCACATACTGTACCAACTGCTGGGGTCGACTGAAGTTCTTTAAACAGTTGGCCATACATTGATGGAAAATACTGGGGCTGTTGTGGAAGCCCTGAGGGAGACAGTTCCAAGTATATTGCTGGCCTTTAAAGGTAAAAGCAAACTTGTACTGGTCTTCCCTTCATACAGGGATGGACCAAAACCCGTTGGAAATATCCAGCACCGTGAAGGTGGTCGCGGAGGCTGGGATACTTCCAATGAGGTCGGCGACAGCAGCAACCATGGGTGCACAGGCAGGATGTTACGGTTGAGTACTCAATAATCCACCGTGGTTCTCCAGGAGTTGTCCAGTTTCTTAACCGGCCACAATGGAGAGTTCACATGGGTAGCTATCGGTCTCAATACCCCCTGTTTAACCAGAGAACCCAAGGCTGTTTCCATGTCTGCCTCTGCCTCCCCGGGGACGTTGTACTGTTTCTGTGGTCGGGTCATGGGGTCCCCATCTGTGCTAACCTCGACCCCGTTTATCCTCCCACAGTCGTGTTTGTGAGTGGCAAAAGCTGCAAGGTTTGCCCTCACATACTCTTGGTATGCCCTCGGAGTATTACTGACCAGTGATTCAAGGTCGTAACCCTCCTTTGGCTTCACGGTGCACACTGTCCCTTTTCCCCGTTTTTCTGGGATAACCACCATTTCACTCTCCTGTCCGTACATACTGACCCCCAAAAGACAGTGGTTTCTTAAATCCACTAGGATCCCGTGGCCTGGAATGAAGTCAGCCCCAGGGTCCCCCTCCCTTCCTGTTCCCACTTCATCAGGACACAAGTTCACTTGGTGTGGAGTGTTCCCAAATGAATAGAGAGTGGAACAGCGAATGAGCCAGCCTGCCCTGCGCCTGTGAAACCCACCAAGCTGTAGGGGACCCCGCTAGACAGAGGTGAGGCAGCAGGGTTAGCTGCATTGACAAGCGTGCTTGTTGCATCGGTATCCTGCAGATAAGTCCCTTTCACCTTTTCCACTTCCATCTGAACGGTCGATCTCCCCCACGCATCGTACTCGAGGGAACACAGGTGAACAGGCTGCGCCTGTCCTAGTCACTGTTTTGGATGGGATGGGGCAGTTGGAATTTCGGTACCGGTGGAGGTGGCTACCCTTCCAGGGCCATCTAGCATTGTTCGGAGCGCAGTCATGAATGTATCAAACATATGCGGAGAGACTGGTTTCTCGGACTCGGTCTTTTGGGCAGGGACTGGAGAATTCTTCCCTGCACTACTCTTCCATGGATTCCTACAATCTTTTCTCCAGTGCCCACTCTTTCCGCACCTAAAGCAGGTAGGTTTCATATCGGAGGGGTTGCCCCCCTCCTGGCGCCATTCCTTCTTATCCTGACTAGGTCTGATTTCATGGACCCTTTCCTTGGGTGGGTGCTCTTCCGTCCCCCTGCCGTTCCGGTAGGCTAGGGTCAGTTGCCTGACCACTCCCTGTTTGGTGGCCTGGGGATCTCTCGGGTCAAACCAGACCTCAGCCTTTGCTTTTATTCATGGCTCTCTCGACCCGGCTTAGGCAATCCCACTCGAGGTCCCCACCACAGATGCTTTGGTACACAGGCCACAGTCTGATCGCGAAAGCCTGTGGGGTTTCCTCTGTGAACTGCACTGTCTTCTCCACTCAGGAGAAGGGACTCCCGTCATTACAGCCCATGGCTTCTAGAATGTCCTCTTGGGATGACAGCACATATCCTCTGCCCCCTTTTGCTCTCGGCAGAGAAGGACTGGTACAGCTTGCCGTCCAGTGAGAGGAGGAGCATTTTTGCTAG